>NC_060238.1:14856541-15156541 GCF_021155775.2 Neodiprion pinetum | reverse complement strand
ATGCGTGATGCGCGCTCGCCTCCTCATCTACGCGAGATTTGGCATCCCTGCGGAGACGAATCGTTCGAGCGCGGCTCGCACGGAGATCGCAATGACACGGGCACAAAACGACGCTTAGGCACTGAACAGTCACCAAGCAGATTTATCGGCTAAAGAATTTCGAGTAATTTCGTGAACGCAAATCCTCAATGGCTATCCGTTCCTCGGCAATCCTTCATTTATTATTCCTCGAAATTCTCTCGCAAGAATATTAGCAGCGCTTACCGCTCCACATCCACGCCACAAAGCTTCCCACTCCCTCATGCCCGTGTCCGTCCATCGTGCCTCGCAACAACACTTCACCCTTGTCTACTCAAAAAGAAACGGAACTCAAACGCCAAGTCAAAGGGATAACCGTTGCAGTTAACCGCCAGAACTAGACTGATCTCAGATGGCCGATCGGCCGCAACGCCGATCTCGTCACGCTAATCCTTCGTGACGTCATCACCCTAAGAATGCGCAACAATCGATTTGTCATCGATTTTGGGGATTGCGGCAACTTGATGCGCACCTGTCGTCGCTACGCGGCGCAGAACTTAAGGCTAGATCGCGATGTCGTCTTCCGCGCAGCTCTACGGGGTCCTGGGGTTAGGCGAGGTGGTGCTCCCTCATCGCTCGCTGGTCTCTCGCGGTTGCCTCGGTTGGGCGTAGACGGGGTGAGCGGGGAGGCTGCGGCGCGCCGGCCGCCAGCGGGAATCGCGTCCGCCTTGGATTCCCGCGCTGCAGGGATCTGCGTTGTCTCCCCCTCCGCAGCCTCGGTGTCCTTCCCGCGAGATCTCCGCGGTTTCGCCTTGCCTCGAAATATCTTCGGCGTCGGAGTTGGTCGCTGGCTGGTAGCCGGTGTACTCAAAAAAAAAAAATAAAAACAAAAACCTGCAATATCTTGTTCGTAATTCGCTATTTCGTCCCTGTCGAAGCCCGGGTGCGTGACTCCAGTTCTGGCGCTCTCTCTGATTATTTCGCGACTCGATTTCCGAACCCTTATCCCGGGATTCCGCCCAGGGTTCAGGGAGTACCTTGTAACGGGCAGGCCTAATCGAAATGCCACGTCACAATACATACAACTCTTTTATATTGTTCTATTTTATCGATTATTATTTACTAATTCTTTATTTACGCACACACATATATCCTACATATACCCCCACTTTAGAGAGGCCAATTCGTTGCCGGTTAGCACACACGATCTTATCAATTGTAAACAACAAAACGCATGACACTTTAGGGCAAATAAAATTTTCGGACACAAAAGGACGCGAATCACATAACTTATGATACGAGGATGTTGCAATGGACCTGGACGCTATTTCTTGACGCCCTATTACGTTTCCATGAGCAACCGTTGATATGTTTTCGCTGGTTTTGGACGCCACTTTCGTTTTCAAGAGCGAACGTGGAACTACCAAATAACCAGGGTCACATGACCGTCCTTTGCTCAATTTTCAGCGAATAATTCGCTCGTGAAAAGGCACCTTAACGCAAATCAGTGAAGCCCTTAAACAGGTGCGTGTGCGTAACAGAAAGCTTTATGCTAGAGTGTCTAGGTGAGTGAAAGGAATCAGCTTCGTTTGAAGAGCAGAAGCGCCTGGAAGAAAGTTTGAAAAATTTGGCAACACAGAGCGAGAAATACAATGAAGACGACAATAGCGAATGAACTTCACAGACCCGCTCGGCACAATTATCAACGTCGGTTTGTAGATGTACGTGGACTGGATGAGACCTGGCAAGCTGATCTCGTTGATATGATGGCATACAGCACGCACAACAAGGAATACAAATACCTGCTAACAATCATCGATATATTTGCCAAGTACGCGTGGGCTGTACCGATTAAGTCCAAGAGTGGGAAAGATGTGACTGCTGCCATGAAATCTGTACTGGCCCAGAGCCGTATACCTACACATCTACACGTTGATAAAGGCAAAGAATTTTACAACAGCGAATTCAAAGCCCACGTGAAGCAGTACAATATCAACATGTATTCGACATTTAGCAACTCAAAGGCGTCGATGTGCGAACGTTTCAATCGAACATCGAAAAATAAAATGTGGAAGCGGTTTACTCTCCAAGGATCTGACAAGTGGATTGATATTTTGGGTAATTTAATAAGGTCCTACAACAACACCAAGCATCGCATGATTCGAATGAAATCGGTGGATGTCAGCACGGAGAATGAAAAACAACTGTATCGTAGCGTATACAAGCCTCGGCTAATCAGACAAAGTGATCGGACGAGAAAATTCAATGTGGCGATCGAGTTTGAATCAGCATGTACAAGAATATATTCGAAGAAGGCTACACACCTAATTTGACGACGGAAATATTTACCGTGAGTGAGGTGATAAATACAAATCCGCTGACGTACAAACTTACCGATTGTCAAGATCATCCCATCAAAGGAGGCTTCTACGAGGAGGAGCTCAGTAAAGTAAGATACCACAACGGCTACCTTGTGGAAGAAGTATTACGCAAACGGGGGAAACAGTTCTATGTGAAGTGGTTGGGTTTTGATAGTTCACACAATAGTTGGATAAATAAAACAAACATGTACTATAATTTGTATGTATTTTCAGAAGTACAATGAAAGATTTGATTATAGAATTATTTCCACATTTATCCCCTTTGTACACACATGTGCCATACTCGTTACTATACAAAGTTCAACAACAACAATAACAACAACAACAACAACAACAACAACAACAACAACAACAACAACAACAATAATAATAATCTGCAATTATTTCATACGGTTGATACACATTTTATTTTCTGGAAAACTTTTTTTCGTTTCCGGAAAACTTTTTTTCATTTTCTGACAACTTTTTTTACGTGTTAATCAAATAGGAAAAGTTTTCAGAAAACTTTTTTCCGTTTTCTCGAAACTTGTTTCGTGGTAAACGAATAAATATGAATAATTAGTCAATATATTAATAATATCGTATTGATGAAGAAACGTCTCTGCCTGATGAAAGATCGTCCGAGGTGTCAAACGCAAATATTTACAACGATTCTATGTCTATAGTTCTATCCTATAGGTATTGGAGGGCGGCGACAAATCCCCAAGTTACGGTGTCAGTCTGCCCAGGTATCAATTGCCGCTTGTCATCTTGCCAACTCAGAGCCAATTTTTTCTGAACGATAATGCGAACTTGATGTTTCTTGCTATGTATTAAGCATTAAGGACGGGCCAATTCTTTGTAGGCCAACAGACAGCGCTTATAATCGTCAAACGTGAATGTGTTCAACGTTGAACTTTTGACACCCTTGACACGTTTGCATACTTTGATGTCGTTGATGTGTTTCGTTTCGTCCTCTCCCATGGTGGTAAATTTTTCACAATTTTTCCGTTGTTCTCATCCTTCATCAGACCCAGGCGTTTCTTGGTTTTTAGCGGAATACCGTACACGTTGTCTGAAGGACAGTCAGAAGTGTCAAACATTGCGTCGACATCACGTTCGACGATATGATAGATATTAGGTACATTGAATTGGTAAACAAGGCTGTCGGTGTCTGTGTACATCAATTTGGGTTGTTTTTTCGAAAAGTTGGTTTTGATATGAATATAATGAAAATCGTGGAGAATAATTCTGGACAGATCTAGGATTGCGGCGCCAATGTATATAGGCTGAGCGAAGTGAACTTTGACACGATTCATTTCTATGATAACCATATCCGCGTCAAATACTGTGCAGCTGAGAAAGTTTGCTCGGGCAATAAGCGTTCTCGCACCACCTCTTCCCTCCCATTTTGTAACCAATTTAACATCTTTATGATATCGCACATTCTCCATAGTCTTGCCGAACACAGCGTTATTCATGAATTTGTAAAAGTTTTTCTCAAATTCATTCCTAGACCGCTTACGCATGTCTGTATTGAGCGTGATGTAAGGCTCGAGCCATGGAGATTGTGCAAACTTTGAAACTCAATGCACTTTCGTTAATTTCAATCCTAAACTCAAACACTGCTTCAAATTTCCATAGTGCAATATATACTTTGTTTTTGGGTAAAGGGTGGTGACGAGCTTAGCGTTTCCACCACTTGGAGGAGTGAAATGCTCAGCACAAAGAGGTGAATCGTTATGATCCTCGTGAAGATCTATAGGATATTCTAATTCCATCTCAATGATGTAACCGATCGGTAAATCGTCCGGGTGAGTTGACATATCGATGGGATTATGCTCCCACTTGAACGAACCGATCGGTGAATGTGCACTCATAGCCGCACCGTGTAAATTGTTTACGTCGAAATACATAAGATATGATTCCACGTTACTATAATCAAAATCTTATTCCATAATCCTATTATTGGTCCGAGCGTGTCGATTAGAACATCGCCTACACCGCCTCGAATGCTTCTTTCCATAAATAACACCACTTCAGGGTCGTCTGAAAGTTGTAAATTTACTGTAGTATGTTTGAGAATCGCGTCAAAAGCAAGCCCTGGCGCTGTGTAGTGATGCAACGGATCAAAATCATATGTTTTAAAGCAGCTGGCTCGGAAATTTTGAAAAATATCAGCAAGCAACAAAATATCAGTCTTTAAATATAAATCGGAATAGTCCCCCAATGACTCGAAATGGAATTCCCCCCAAACATTTTTAGCGTGATCGTAATGGGCGTCTGAAATATTTACATCGCAGAGGTGTGAGTAGAAATGTTTCTTTGCAGGTAATCGTGTTTCATTGAGTTTCCTCCAACAATCGACGTATTCATGGGGAAAAACGCCTTTGCGGTTCATCAAACTAAACTGTGTGGGATTATTATAAAATTTACGCACTATCTGTTTATCTGCATCATCCAAATATGACCAAAGTTCATTGATACTGCTAGCCATAAATCGAAACGAATCGATGAATCTCAGGTGTATCATTGTCCCATCAACACGTTTCGTGAAGGATATATATATTTTTCCTTATTTATGGGTAGCAGTGTAATTTCACCGGGAAAAGTTGACGCTAGGGATTTTATTGAAAAGTTGGAATCGCAACCGGACAAATTGTAAAAAACTATTGAAATTGTATGCGTCTCTCTAAAATTCAAATTACACCGAGTATGAGCAGGACCACGATAACTACCCGTGAAGTGACAGCGATCGTGACACTTTTTCTCCTCAGGGGTAAACGGCTTTTCGCAAACATAAAAATTCTTTGCGCGCATGTGACGATTGCGTTGCACTTGCGTGAGAGACTTCATCGAAATTAAGATTTTGATGCGAGACTCTACTTAAATCAATAAATCTTCAAACTGCTGCATGAACCAATCTATGCAATTAGCACCGCGTTTACTGTGGAACTCTGATGAAGTCTTATCGTACGCGCAATGAACATAGTATGCTACACTGTGCGGGACATGCTTTTAAAATTCATGTGTTTTACGGTTGGAGACGTGATTCTGGAATTCATCAACCGGTACAGGCTCTAATATACATTCGAGATCGGCGTAAACAACAAACGGGACGGTACCTTTGTTTTGAAAGTTTGAAAATGTTAAATCTTTAGACTTGGAAAATTCTATGCGCACTTCATTTAACATAATGCAACCTTGTCGATAGTGTCGTAGGCATGCTTCACGGCAAAGTGACACAAACATTTGTCACATAAAAATAGCTGACCATTATAATCGGACAATTGTTTGCTCACCAATCGTAAAAGATCTTTAATATAAGCAAAGTGGAATCTTGTTGTCAACTCGCGAGCCATATCATTTTCGTTACGATCATTACATTCAAACATTAGAAGATAAATCGTGTTATTGTTTACGCAATTCAAATTTCGACTCAAATAAATTGGCACGATGACGCATTTCTTCGATTTTGCATGATGTGAAAGAGTTTGAGGTTTCATCCCGTATACATTAATCCACAAATTATTCAATCTCTTGAACTTTTTCACATCGTGCAGAGTGGTGAGGAATGATACCTGTACAGTCCAACTCGGAAATATACCGACGACAGTGGAGAGTCCTCTCAGCGTGGGTGTTGACTGGGTGGAGGGCTGCAGTGATGGACCAGAAAAGGCATCTTTCTTCTTTATTTTTCACACTGACTACAGCCTTCTTCCACCGAATATCCTTGGGCAGATCAACGAATGTCGAAAGCCCCGCAGCGAGAGCCTGGTACCGGTTGATGTTTATAACAGTATGGAGGATCTCGACCATGCTCCACTCAGAATCACGTTGTTCGAAATCTTCAACCTTTACAAGCAGATCGTTTCTTGCGTCTGTAAACCAACCGTCTATATCGCTCGAGGGGAGGATCGCGGGTTTGAAGGCGTTGAAGCTTTTAACTTCTTCCGCAATCCCATCGTGCTTTGTGTTTTCAAATTTGCATTATAATGTGAGGGTAACCTTCACATTTTTCTCCTCGCGCAGTACCAGCCTCAATCGTTCAACGACAACCCGCTGTGCGTCGTCCAGAAAGGCCTCCAAATTCTTATGCTGGAGATTTGTGACAACTCCCGTTCGGATCTGGCTGGCAAAAGCACTATCGATATCGTCCCACTGTACGGCCGCAGGACTCTCGATATCAGCGCCCATCACCACAGCGTGCTGCTGCTGCCGCTGCTGCTTTCGCTACCGCAGCTGTTGCTGAATCTTCGCCACCCAGGATTGTACGAGTGTTATTGAATGTTGAATTTGCAGTTTCGCACCCATGCTTGTTCTCGGACGCTTGGAAACATCAAGCAGCAATTGGAGATTTTCCATTCCAACATCAATCCAATGTTTGAAGATATCGTCATTCTCCCGCTCAGGATGCAGCTCGCCTAACAAATTGTGCGTATTCTCCATTATCTAGGCGAGATTCGGGTATGTTTCGGCGGCCATGACTTTGATGTTGATATAATTATAACTTTGTAGAACTTTTAACTCACACGTATCGTGTAAGACTGACGACTCTGTATCGGATGCGTTGAACCAATATATGCTGAAAGATCACACGAATTTAGGTGTAGTGGTTGGCGGTCCAAGATCTGTACCACCCTGCCATCAAAGAATAAAAAAATTCCATGGCGAACAGGTCTGAGCCTGTACATTCCAACCCTAATCAGCGTGGAGCATGTGATGGGTAGTATCGGTCAACAAAAAGCAGGTAGTGAGCGACGATTGACAGGGGAAAAATCTGGTCTTGTCGACTTTTGACCGAATGGTTTGTGTACATTCCGTTTTTGGGGTGTACGACTTTTTATGGCGAACAGGTCTGAGTCTGCAGGCCCCCAACCCTATTCGCGTGGAATATGCGATGAGAAAACATCGGTTAGCAAAAAAGTAGGTAGCGAGCTTTTGAGAAAATTTTCTTTGCTTAGACTGTTCCCGCGTCACATTTTTGCCTGCATGTCACGTGGTGTGCAGCCCATAGGCTAATTGGTTGTTGCTCGGTCGAGGGTAGGCATGTCTCTTTTCATACAAATTTGAATGGCGGTTTGAAACTTCTCTTGCATTTGAAAAATCCCTCGTGCAGAAACAGGTGTTTGACAAAGTGAGTGGTAAAAAAAGGTGCTCATTGGAAAATCCGAAGACTTCAAAGAGTTTCTACTTTTGTGAGTACTTTCATAGAATATAAATATTTATATTGTAACGTGGAATTTTTAATGCTCATTACAAGGGGCTTCTTGACCCCTGGGCGGAACCACAATTTAGGGATTTTCCAGATTGAGTCGCGAAGTCTTAGCAAAAGAGCGTCATAACTGAAATCACGCATTCGAAACTACGAGAGGGGACACTTCAGCGAATAGCGAAAGATATTTCAGGTTTTTTTTATTTTATTTTTTTTTTTTATTTTTTCAGCTACAACGGCATCAGGCAGGAGTCAGCACCTAATTCGAGGAGATAGTGGAGTGGTGGACTAGCGATGATTGCGAAGGAAGAATGTCGTGGCTGCGGAGGGGGAGCCAACGAAGATCCCCGCGTCGCGGGAATCCAAGGCGGACGCAATTCCCGCTGGCGGCCGGCGCGCCGCAGCCTCTCCCCCTTCACCTCGCCAACAATTGACCATGCGATTTAGCGTTAAGTTCTGCGCCGCGATATTATTAAAAGTGCGCGTCGAGTTGCGCAATCGACGAAATCGACGACGGGTCGATTATTGCGTATTCTTGTGGGTATGACGTCACGCATGGGATACCGTATCGAGATTCGTGTTGCGGCAGGTCGTAGGTTTTTGAAACCGCTCTAGTTCTGGCGGTCGTGCTAAATAGTCACGTTTTGGGAGTTCGCGAAGTAATGGAGCCGCCTAAGAATCGTGAAGGGGATGGAGAGTGTGTATAACGGATAGCCATTTTGGATTTGCGTTATAGAAAATTACTTAAAATTTTTCCGCCGTATTTTTTGCTTGGTGACCATAGCTTGAGTTGCGAGTCATAAAATAGAGCCAATTTTGAGTAGTCAAGAATGTTGAGTAGAATCACGGGTTCTAGTTGCGTCCTTCTCGTTTTTAAAATTACTTACAGCTAAATTCCGTTGTACTGGGTTCAGCCGCGTTATCAGGGTTTTTCAGTGTAGTCTCTCGAGTAAGTCGCGAAGTGCCGAATTGGAGTGCTCGAATTAGCGAATAACGTTTTTGCGAATTTCGAAAAGGTTTGATTTCGGATCCGTTGCGATAGCGTTCAGTTAAGGTTATGTTGAGTTGCGCTTGCGCTTAGTTCAGTTGCCGTTTAGTTAAGATGGTGTTCAGTTGATTTGCGTTAACTTGAGATTGCGTTCAGTTAAGGGTACGTTTAGTTGCGCTCGCGCTCAGTTAATTTTCCGTTTATTTAAGATAGTATTTAGTTGAGTTCAGGTTGCGTATAGTTGAGATTGCGGTTTCGTTACGTAGCGGTTGAGACGAGAAGTTCGTGTCATTGCGTTTCAGTTGCGTCTGACGTAGGTTTGCGTTTAAGAATCTGTATAGTTGAAATAAGTACGAACTAAAATTTATTTTAATTCAAGTTGTCAAGTTTAGATTCAAGACAGCTCGCGGTGGGGTCGAAGCTCTGAGTCGGGTGAGATCTCGGGTGAGATTGCAGACGCCGTCTGTTCGGTAGCCCGATGGCGCACCACCGAGAAAGTAGGTCTAGTTTCGGTTTCGAGCAATTATTGCTTTAGAGGAAAAATTTCGAAGTTGCGAATTGAGAGTGGCGTATTGAGATTTTGTAAATGTTGAGTTAGATTTTAGTTAGCGAGCCGCAGGCTCAGTAGAGTGAGTAATAGCGTAGGTTACGTATAATTTTCTATTTTTTTTTTTTTCTTAGATCGCGACGAACGAATTTCGAATTATTCTTTTTTTTTGTGTTTTTGTATCACCGCTATTGTGAAATATAGTATTTTATTTTACTTTTTTTTTTGTTGAGTAGCGTGTGTTTTGAGTGCATCTCTCTCTCTCTCTCTCTCCAAAATCACCCCTTCTCTCTCTGCGGTATTGAGCTAACGAGCATATTCTCGAGGTATTGGTAAGTGGTAAGTACAAGTACTGTCGCCTGGTGTTCAAAATTTAAACTAGCGAAAACGGGTCAGCTGTCATATGGATATTGCTCAACATATTGATAATGTAAACTTTAATTTACAATTATTGAGTTTTTTTTATTGTTAGCTAAGAAACAAACTAAAATTAAAATGGAAAGTGTTGTTGATGATTCGGGTGTACGTTTTTCTCCGAGGGAAACAAAAAGTAAAGCTTTTTGCAGTGTGTATGGATGTAAGAGTAAAGCTTGTAGGGATTCAGATGTCAGATTTCATCTTTTTCCTAAAAAAAACAATTTCATAAAAATTATAAATACGTTCGGTGAAGAAGAAAAAGTAGACTGCCGAAAAATGTGGCAAATTGTGTTAAAAATTGGTAAAAATGTTACCGATAACATGCAAGTTTGTTCTTTGCATTTTAAACAGTCCGATTATTTTTCACCAGGTGATTATATTATATTATATTTGTTTTTTAATTATCTTAATAACTTTTTTATTTGCAATATTAACTAAGGGCATTACTTTCTTATGTAGATTTAAGCTCCAAAGGCAAACGAAGATTAAAACAAAATGCAGTTCCTTCATGTAATTTACCTTCTACAGACAAGACACCAAGATTAATCACCAACAAAAATACTGACAGAGAGACAAGAAGATTACGAAGAGATAAGAGTAGGAATGAAGTATTGCCAGCTAGTCAGCTTAGTTGTCAAGATCAGGATGTGTTAGATACTAATAACTTAGATACTAATAATTTGACAGAGGAACCGGATGACCAAGGAGAAAGTAGTTCCATCAGTTTAGTTCAAGATACACCTCTGCTTACAGAAAATGACCAAATTTTGGCTACAAAACGCCTGGTTGATATTGGTGTTCAGATTAAAAGCGGGGATTTAATCACAGATTTTTGTGATATTTTAAAAACTGAAAAAGAGCTCAACACACTAACTGGTATTATTAATTTTGATATCTTAAAAACTATTATTGACGTGGTAAAGGATGGCTTTCCTAAATATAGATTTGAAACGATGAACCTTCGAAGTAAAATAATAATGACATTCATAAAATTGAAGCATAATTTATCATATGCAATCTTGGCAGTTTTGTTTAAGTATTCATCTTTATCACAGTGTCGAAGAGTAGTCCTTAAGATAATTGATATGCTTTATGTTTGTTTGAAAGAAGGCATTCCTTTTCCGGATAAAGATGAAATTTCTAAGAATCTCCCAGTATGTTTTGATGATTTTAGAAATGTGAGAATCGTTCTAGATTGCACTGAAATATTTATCCAAAGACCAAAAAATCTATGCTGTCAACAAGCAAGTTATTCTCGGTACAAAAGTACTTACACAATAAAATTTATGACTGGAGTAACTCCTGGAGGAATAATATCATTTATTGGTGAAATGTACGGAGGAAGAGTTTCAGATGATGCGATATTTGAACAATCCAAAATATTAAATTATCTAGAAAAAGGTGAAGCAATAATGGTTGATAAAGGGTTTCGAGTTGATAAATTATGCAAGGAAAAAGATATTAAGCTTATAAGGCCTCCATTTAAGAAAGAGCAGCTTCAATTTACCAGAGAAGAATCACGATTGAACGCTAAAATAGCGAGAGCTCGTGTACACGTGGAACGTTCTAATCAACGACTCAAAGTCTTTAAAGTTTTAGGTTCGCGAATGCCAATTGGTTTAGTGAAGAAAGGCAAAGAAATTTTAACAATAATTGGTGCAGTTGTCAATTTAAGCTCTCCGATTTTGAAAGATGATAAATTTTTGTCTGAAAAGGAATAACTTTATTATAAATTAAATCTATTATTCGTAATATTACATTAAAACTATGTAATTCACCTAGAATGTTAATAATAAATGAAAACACAATTGAATATGTTGCAGGTATTTATTTAAATTTAAAAATATTTTTAAAGAACGGTTATTCACAAATAATCAACATTTAATTTTGTTTATGTTCATCTGTGCATGCATAGTGTAACATTTCATTGAAATATATTAATTTTAAAGATGTGAATAAATCGTTTACGAATTGTTTATCAAAATCTACTGTTAAAACTTTCATACTTTTATCAAACGAAGAAAATATAATAAAATCAGTTTTTTGAATATTTAAAATACCCATTCCGAACTGAATTTGGCCATAATACTTACGATTTTTTTTTAAACTCAAAATACTTTCATCTTTTGGATTTGTTTGAATGAAATTGAGTTTAGAAATAACTTCATTTACAGGTAAAGATTTACCCTCATATGGACATTTAATCTCTAACAATTTAATTGGTTTATCCTTATCGAAAATAATACCGTCAGGAGAATATCCTAACCACGGATTGTCTCTAGAAATTATTAGTCCGCATTGAAATACATTGGTAGATGGATTTAATTCTTGATATGTTTCTCGAGCAACAGGTTCAAATTTTAGACCATGTTTCATTGCTGGAGTGCTAATATTTGTCGGATAGAAATATTTCATAGACTTATTTTTCCAATTGGGTTTTAAATTTTTTCGATAAGTGTATAACTCGTAACATCGCGAGCCAGTTATTCGAAATTGACGTTCTTTCTGCCAAACACTATAAAATTTTTGAGTTTCTAAACAAATATTATAAGGATTCCCAATTAATTGCTCTAAAAGTTTCTGGCAACATTCTCTCAGTGGTCGGAAGGGTTTTTCAGAAAGATTGAGTAGGATTGATGACGAGAATGAGTGTGAAATCAAACGTTGGATAAGTTGTAAGTTCTCAGGAGGTACAGTTTCAATAGTAGGTTGTTGCAGTGGAGCATGCCTTCCAGTTCTGTGATAAATACATTCAAAAACGTGTGAAAATAAAAATTAAACACAACATGATTGGAGAGTCATAAATTTTGATGAAGTAAATGTTACATACAAGTCATGATTAGAATTGATTAAATTATTCCATCGAAATAGTAAAAAAGTTTAAATTCATCGGCAAATATATACAAAATTGATTAAATTAAAAACAACAATTGTTTATATAAACAGTGAATCATAAAATTGTTTTCATGAAAATTTACTTCAACAAAATTTTCATTAAAAAAAAAATCAATCATAAATAAATTAATCATTCACGCTCGTACGCATGCTCTGACAAAGCTGATTTTAAATTCTTCGAAAAAAGTTTTTCCTTGATTGACTTCTTGACATCATCACTTAGTTCCTTGTGATTTTTCTTTATATTGAAGCAGCCGTGTTCACTCAAAGGCTTTGGATTATATTGTTCCAAACAAGCATTGCGAGGTGCACTCCAAAGACATTTCCTGTCTGTTGATGAAACCGTTTTGAAGCCAGCCAAATCATTACTAAAAAAAAATAATCAAAATATAATTAATTTGGCTTGGTAGTAGAAATTACATACCAAGAAACATTGAAAAAATATATCCCACTGTTTAAACTTACCGTGTGCAAAACACCAAAACACCAGCACTATGTTTACATGTTCCACTGTTCCCAGCTGTACAGCTGCACACTGAGGAAATAACCTTATCAGTTTTACTAATAACTGTTGTTATTTCGTGAGGATCTCCCCGAGTATTGGATGATTGTATACAATATGATAATAATTCATACTGCTCTTTATTTTCACTCAAAATTCCCGTATAAATTAAATGATTCGCATTGACAACTTGCTCGCCTTCAATAAAATTTCGGCTTCTCGTTGTAGACTCCAAATAATCCAATACTTTGCACATTGATAAAAACATTTTTTTTATTATTAATAGAACTTAGGGTAATGTCCTTTTTTAATGTTTATTATTAATAAAATTTAAGAAACGGATTTGTTTACATACAGTTTACATATGACATTAATCAGCCGACCCGTTTTCGCTAGTTCAAAATATAGTCACCAGTTGGCGTGATTGCAACTCCCGCTTACCAATAGCACATTGATAATTTCGAGGCGTTTTAATCACACTAGGCGCCCAACAGCATTTCGCGATTTTTTTTTTAAATCCACCTTACATCGCGGGCCGCCGAAGTATTGTGTACATATGTATAATGTATATACATGCAGCGACTCCAAAAACTCTCGAGTACCAAATTTCATGAAAATCTGAATACTTTTTTTTCCCGCATTTCGGGCATTGTGGGTGAAATTGGTATTGCCGCGTAAAGGGTTAATTACGGTAACGTAGGTATTTGTTGGAGCTGAAATAACTTCATCATAATTACTGGATCTTCTGAATCCACACTTTCTCCAAATATTTCTGGCACAATATTCCCTTCCGAAAAAATATGGGACGGAATGATAACAATCTCATTATTACGTACAAATGAATTGGTAAATATTCCATCGCAAACTTTCAAAAGCCATTGTTTGATATCCGTTTGTCCGTCACGCACACGAATGTTAACTTTTAGTAACATGTATGTAAAAATAATCCATAAACTACTTTTTTGACGCACGCTTCCGAAATTTGTATTCTACTGCCATGTCGTGCGACAGGTAAAGTCGGCCGGAAATCCCCTGAAAGTATAACCACTTTACCCGCAAATGGTTCTTTGCAGTGGCATATGTCTCTTAACACAGGATCAACGGCTTCTAGTACGTATTTTGTCATAATTTAAGATAAAATAACAATGGTAACTTTCGCATCACTCATACGTACTCCAAGTTTTGAATTGAGTTTCACATTGCATGTTGATTGCTCATTCAAGATCAAAGGCAGTTTGAACGTCGAATGAACCATCCTACCCCCCTGTAATAGGTTTGCTGCAATTCCAGTCCATAACACAAGCAATACTATGATATTTTCACTATTTAACGTGGAAATAATAGTGTTATGTAAATAACTTTTCCCACTCCACCGGGACCATCCAAATAAATGAGCTTATCAGAAGACTTACCACGAACGGCGGCCATAATTGCACTGAATACAACTCGTTGATTTTGGGTCAAACTATCAACCAATACTTTGACTACCTGTTTGGACGCATCCTCAGGATCTTTGTTATCATTACCTATATGACACGCTAATGTAAAACCTTATTTAATATCCTGAAGATTAAGATTTGCAATGTAAAACTGTAGAATATAAGTATTTCATTTATCACTCGCAAAGATTTTTTTTCGTTTCGTTCGTAGTATTCATTATGATCCACAAACTCAGATTTGTATTTTTCAAATAATTGTCGAGCGTTAATCGGCATACCGAACACACATATGTAAGTGAAGTGTATTTAGTATAGGATGTAACTGGGTGGTACACGGAACAAATAAATGGAATCTCTTAGTGTGTAATTAATAATCAGATAATATATTGCTTGTATCAATCAGTACTGTTATTAAAAGAGATACGCGTACACCATCGTGCGCACTAATCCAGGCGAAGCCTGAGTACAAACTGGCTTATAATATCTAATACAAAAGCCTCGAAGAGGCAATGCTCACACTCATACATGCTTGTAGTTTGTTTACACGTGTACGAATCGTGTCCCGATATACCACAGTAAGCAAATATACGACACATCTCGATCGAAAATTTGAGACTCGAACCTTCGGCAAGGCATTTATCCCATTCTTTATTATCAAAAACTAACTTACGCGCAACTGCCGCTTCGAGAAAGGTTGGATATTTTGTATCAGCATATCTGCACATATCTTGAAATGATTGAGCTTCTCCAACGTTTAATAATAACACTCGTAATTAATAACGTTCAGTTTCTTTCACACTCACATAGTACATTCTACTCAAAACAGGTTTTAGAAATTTCTCCCGTTTCGACCACTGTGTATTTTTTCTATTAAATACGTCATAATCCTGAATTTTGCAATAAAATCTTAAACAATTTAAAGTAAAGGAAAAACAAAGAAGTCTTGACCGGAAAGATACTTTCCTTTTTGGTTTTTTAATGTCTTTGGTTGGTTTGAAATTTTGTATTAGGTCAGTATGTTCCTTTACACCGTTATGCCATAATTGCGATGGTATGTAACGAGTAAGGAAGTTTATTCAATTTTTGTTCACTTGTACTAGATGCAATAAACAGTCCTGAGGATGACTTACAAGGGTTGAGACGATGTTTTATAATTTCGATGTTTTCAATAAGAAGACATACATACCCTAGCAAAAATTTTCTGCGTTTTATCATCTTGTAGATGTGGTTCTGATGATTTTGGTAACGCCTGTGCTTTTCCAATTCCATTACAGTAGTGGGAATCTTGTAGTTCGAACGAAGGTGTAGCTTAGACAACACTGACTGATCGTGAGTGGTGTGCTGCACAACCACTCCATAGCATCTCATTTCGTATGAGTTTTTCATGCAGTGATTGATTCTCTTACCTGAATTGAATTTGTTCACCACGGAATTGCAACCCTCTGCTCTATTGTTTTCAACTTTCCTCAATAAGATTTTGGCGTGACAGCTCAGATAGCATATTGCCTCTTGAACGTGGTGATAAATCCCCGTACTACGGAGTTCCACCAGCCCACTTATACCATTTGGCTCGGGTGTACATTTGAACGGTAGTGTCGGGCAATTAGTGTGCTCACCAAACTCGTGATCTAATATATTCAGAATATCTTCACAGAGTCAAGTTGGTTTCTCAGCGTCTGAAGTATTCTCGGTATTACGGAGATCACTAGCCCTCTCAACACTTTTACGGATTTTCAATCCACGCGTAGACACACACAGAACCTGTAAATAATCGATTTTGATGAAACTCAGATATGTTGTAGAGGTATTTTCCCTTAGTGCCTGATTAACCGGAATTAGGGTAACAACTCTTAGTTTCCGAGAAAATTGCCGGTACACTTTCACGTGCGGTATATATGCCAGTAACTCTGCTCTGTCGACAAGCAAGCGATGGCGGCGCAGTGGGTAAGGTTTCTGGCTGGCACACTGCTAGCCCGTGTTCAATTTCAGTCGGCGACCAAGTTTTTTTTTTATATAATTCTCTACTTGCTATACTTTTTTTCTTATTTTCGTTTACGTATCCTATCTTATTGAATATTAATCACAAACATTGTATTAGAAAGTTGCGAATAGAAAAATTGTTTTGCAACATACAGTAGTAACGTCATTTAATTTGCGTTATACATACAATATTAGTGTATAATAAATGACAATATTATAATATAATAAATGCATGCCCTTAAATTACTTGCTACCACTATGTACACTTGGGGACAATGATTATGAGACGGCTAATTTTTTACAGTAGACAGTTACGTTGGCAACACAGAGAAACCTACAGCGCCATAGTCAACCTAGCGCAAAACAAACTCAATTTCAATAAGCATAACATAACCGATGAACGTCGAATCTAACGTTAGAATACATGTCAATCAAACAAGTCATTATCCCCGCGGTATTCTAAGGTTAGAGTCAACGTTCATGGGTTATGTTATGTTGTTGTGGTGGATCTTGGAAATGTAGGTCTTTTATAAACAACAAATTTTGCCGTCAACGTTTTGACTCTGATTAGAGTCATCCTCGTGACATATTTAATGTATCTATTGGAAACAATTATTCACAATACATTGATAGTGTCACATCGGAACAACCTTAATAATATTGTTACAAAGGGTGAAATCACCCCTTTTGCCCCCTCTTTAATGATCTAGTAGTCGGCATAGATAAAAGACGTTTATAAACCTCTTATGTCTTTAAAAAGAATAAGGTTGCTGCGCCAACCAACATTATTGTAAAAACAGTCTTGTTTCAGACTTTAAACAAGAAACACGTATATTGCATTAAAAGCATTTATCACGATATTTTTGTTCACGCCTTTGATTTGATAATAAGTAAACTCGCGGATCCATATTTTATTAACGTAACGCCTAAATCGTTACAATTGGTGTCAGAAGCGGGATCTTGAGTTCTTATTAATTGAATCAATTCAGTGCGCGAACTTTAATTATGAGTAGCAGTCGTTTGACGCGCTCTCGTCGTCGGGAAACTAGCGGAGAAGAACCTTTTGTTGTGGAGAATCCGCGGGTCCCTTCGATTCCTGCACCTTCAGTGGACTCTTTACCTGTCCCTACGATGGTCTCAGTCTCGCAAATCGACCTGCTGGAGATTATGAGACATCAACAAGAAGCTGCTACACAACAACAACAACAACTTGTCCAGTTGCTTCAAGAGCAACAGGAACAACGGAGGCGAGAAGCGGAGGCTCGAGAGCGTTCGGAAGCCAATCTTCAGGACCTTCTTCGGACGACTGTGGCAGCTCTTCAGTCTGTTCATCAAATGAGTGGCGCTGGAGAACCGGCTGTCACCCCACGAGGTTCCAGAGTCGTTACGCCGCTTCCCTCTCCTGTTTCTTCTCCTGTTCCCGTTCCCGCTGTTCGACAGGTCCGACATCCAGGACAGTTCCAGGATGTACGAGACTTAAGGTCTGTGCCTTTTACTAGGGGAGTAGTTGAATCCCCAATTGGTAGAGTAACGGTTAATAATGAGGTTGGCTTTTCCGAGCCTATGCCTCAAGTTCGACCTCAATATTCTCATTTTAATCAATTAAATAATTCAGGATTTCCTGAGGTTGCTTCTCAGATTAATGAGAAACCTCTTTTTCCTTTAAAACCGCCAATTTTTGACGGAAAAATACCATGGGCAGATTATGAACGCCAGTTTAATACAATTGCTAAACATAATCAGTGGGACTCCGCCATGAGGGCCCACAGTCTTGCCTCCTGTCTTCGAACGCCGGCTTTGAACGTTTTAACGGCGTTGTCTGAGGAAGAAATCTCTGATTATGAAAAACTTAGTTCTGCATTAAAGTTGAGGTACGGAAATGACCACTTAACAAAACTGTACACAGCACAATTACAGACAAGAAGACAAGGACGAGACGAAGACCTCGCGTCTCTTAGTCAGGACATTGAACGGCTTTCTCGTATAGCTTTGCCAGACCACGAACCGTCTCGAAACTTATTAGCAACGCAAGCTTTTTTGAATGCGATTAATGATCCAGAAATTAAAATGGCCGTTGGAACATCGGGCCTCACTTCTTTGCGGGAGGCAACAGCCAAAGCCCTCGAGGTGGAGGCAATGAGAAAGCAATATTTTGGGCTGAAGCTTCGTCGGATTGAGGTGTCTGAAAACGCCTCAAGAAGGCGAAGTTTTGAACATTCGGAGGAGTCAAAGCCTCAAAATTATAAAAATAGAAATAACAGTAACAATTTTAAACCAAGAAATCGAGGTTCTTTTCAAAACCAACAAAACCAGCGTATAAATAAAAACGTGGTCGTGACAAGTCAAACTAGCTTGACTTGTATATTTTGTAAAAAAACACGCCACGACGCCAATCATTGTTTTCTAATTAAGAAAATTAGTGGAAAACCGATGCAAGGTTCGAATCCAAATTCGTATAATTGGCGTAAGAAAAACATAGAAATAGGGGAAGCAAATCCTCAATTGAGTTCTTCAACAGGAACTCACCCAAAAAACTAATTTCAGATGATTTGTCAGGGCGGAAATCATCGCAGATTGTTGGTAGTGAAAGCCCTCTTAGAGAACAGTTTTTAATTAGAAGTCTGCGACAGTCTGGTCTTTACGCGCGTGGTACTGTTAATGGCGTCGATTGTCTGTGGGTAATAGACACGGGCGCGGAAGTAACCGTAGTTCGATCGGATCTCTTTAAATCCGATGACCAGATTGTTCCCTCTTTTTCTCTGCGAACAGCCACTGGAGAGACGACCCCGGTTTTGAGACAGGCTACTGTCCAAATTAACCTTTTTGGGTGTATCGACTCTCCACATGAGGTTTTTATAGCAGATATAGAGGATGAAGGTATTTTGGGAATAGACTTTCTTACAGCTCATAACTGTGTTATTTCGACTAAGAGAAATTCACTTGCTTCAAACAATCGCGAAATAACTCTTTGTACAAATAGGAATGGAATTTATTGGACTCCTCCTAGAATTCGAGAAATAGAACTGTCGGAAGATGATTTGCAACAACATTTTCCTCTTCATTTACGGAGCCTTGTTGAGAAATCTTCGATTTCGTTAAATTCAGCTCAGGAAGAATCGTTTAAATCTCTTTTGCTGGAATTTAAAGATTCTTTTGCCAAAGATAGTGGTGATAAGGGCCGATGTACTTCTGTCAAGCACAAGATCGACGTCGGAGAGAGTTCACCAATTAAACAAGCTCCTCGAAGACTCGCTCTCAACGCCCGAGAAGAGGTGAAGAAGCTTGTGGAAGACATGTTAGCGAACGATGTGATTGAGCCATCGTCTAGTCCCTGGGCTTCACCAATCGTCCTTGTTAACAAAAAGGACGGATCCAAACGATTTTGTATCGATTACAGGAAGCTGAACGATATAACAAAGAAAGATTCTTACCCTCTACCCAGAATCGACGAGACCCTCGACTTGATAGCTGGTGCAACTTGGTTCAGCACCATAGATCTTCAGAGCGGATATTGGCAGGTCGAAATGGATCCTCTAGATAAAGAAAAAACAGCTTTTGTTACGGGTTTAGGAGGATTATGGCAGTTCAAGGTTATGCCGTTTGGTTTGAGTAATGCCCCGGCTACCTTTGAACGAATGATGGAGGCTGTTCTCCATGGGCTCACGGGCAAAATATGCCTCGTTTATTTAGACGATATAATCGTTTTTGGCAAGAACTTTGAAGAAGAAGTTCAAAATCTCAGACAAGTTTTCGCTAGGCTGAAGCAAGCAGGTCTGAAAATGAGCCCGAAAAAATGTCATCTGTTCCAGAAAGAAGTAGGCTTCCTCGGACATATCGTTTCAGCACAAGGTGTGAAGACCGACCCATCCAAAATAGAGAAGGTTTCTTCTTGGCCGACACCTAAGAATAAAGAACAAGTTCAAAGCTTTCTAGGCCTTTGTACGTATTACAGAAGATTTGTAAAAGGTTTCGCTAGTATAGCTAAACCTCTCCATCATTTGACCGGAATCAAGATTCTTTTTGACTGGACCCCGGAATGCGAAGAGGCTTTCAAGAAATTAAAGGAAAATCTTATTTCTTCGCCGATTTTAGCTTATCCAGAGGTCGAAATTCCTTTTATTTTAGATACGGATGCATCTCTTTCAGGAATAGGCGGGGTTCTGTCACAAATTCAGGGAGGTCAAGAGAGAGTGATAAGTTATTTCAGCAGAGTTTTGAGTAAAACCGAGAGGAATTATTGTGTCACTCGTAGAGAGCCTTTAGCTGTTGTTAAGACCGTAGTACATTTTCACCATTATTTGTACGGCAGGAGATTTTTGATACGTACAGATCATGCTTCTCTCAGGTGGCTACTTTCGTTTAAATCTCCCGAAGGTCAGGTAGCTAGATGGTTAGAAAGGCTCGGTCAGTACGATTTTGATATTCGTCATCGAGCAGGAATTCATCATGGAAACGCCGATGCTCTCTCTCGAAGACCCTGCGTGGAAATGCCAGAGTGTAAACAGTGTGCACGATTAGAGAAAAATCGTGACCCCTCTCTTATAATACGGAAGATTTCTTTTGAAAATAACCAGGAGGAATGGAGGAAATCGCAACAAGAGGACGACACTTTGAATCAAGTGAAGTCTTGGAAAGAAGCAGAAATTCGCCCAGACTGGCAGGATATATCCTTAGCCGAGCCAGATTTGAAAATTTATTGGGCTGAATGGGACTCTATTCTTTTAATTGATGGAATTTTATACCGAAAATGGGAATCTGCAGACTTGAAAGAAATCAGGTGGCAACTTTTGGTTCCCAGGTCACGAGTTCCAGAGATTCTTGCTCTTTATCATGATTCTCCTGCAGGCGGACATTTTGCTTCAAATAAAACTCTAGGCAGAATTCGCAACTTCTACTTTTGGCCCCGTTGCCGGATGGACGTTGAAGATTGGTGTCGAAGATGTCGAATCTGCACGGCAAAGAAAGGACCTCGAGCGAAGGGACAAAGCTCTCTTCAAATTTACAACGTGGGAGCTCCATTTGAAAGAATAGCGATGGACATTCTCGGACCTCTTCCGATAACCCATTCTGGAAATAAATATGCTTTGGTTATTGCTGATTATTTTACTAAATGGCCTGAAGTGGTTCCTCTCGCTGATCAAGAAGCCTCTACTGTAGCACAGGCATTCGTTAAAGAATTTATTTGTAGACACGGAGTTCCTCCAGAACTTCATACTGATCAAGGCCGAAATTTTGAGTCAACCTTAATGAAAGAGGTTACTCAGATTTGAGGGGTTAGAAAAACTCGTACAACTCCTTTGCATCCACAATCTGACGGCATGATAGAGCGTCTGAATCGGACTTTACTACAGTATTTGTCGTCCTTCGTAGAGCAGAATCAGAGAGACTGGGACTCCTGGATTCCTTTCTACCTCTTATCTTACAGATCTGCGATTCATGAGACGACGAAACAGACGCCAGCCCTCATGCTTACTGGAAGAAATGTTCGACTTCCGTCAGATTTAGAGAAAGGCCCTGTTCCTGTGCAAAGACAGCATCAAACAGATTATGCCTTTTCATTACAACAACGTTTAGAAGAAATTCATCACTTTGCTAGGAATAGAATTTCTATGGCTTCAGATAAATTGAAAACTCGTTATGATATTCGAGCCAGAGATTTAAAATTTAATCCTGGGGATTCTGTCTGGCTCTTTCAACCTCGAAGACAGAAAGGACGATGTCCAAAACTACAAAGAAATTGGGAAGGCCCTTACTTAGTGGTTAACCGCATAAATGATGTTGTTTATAGAATCCGAAGATCTCCTCATTCGCGTCAGAAAGTGGTTCACTTGGATCGTCTTGCTCCATTTGAAGAAGATCAACCTGGAACAGTCTCTCCAAGACCAGGAACGTCCTTCGAGGTTAGATCTTCAAACGAACACCCTTGACGACTGTGATCGATTTGGCCTTCTTTACAGTCGGTTATCAATTGGGAGAAAAATTTACCTTTCGGAATTCATTTGAGTAAAACTCGACCGCTTACGATTATTATTGAAGGAAATATCGGATGCGGAAAAACAACTTTCACCAAGAGGTTTTTAGCAGATCGCCAGGTCTGTACACTTTTAGAACCTCTTGAAGAATATCGAAATGTAGCTGGAATTAATCTTTTAGATTTGATGTATCAGAACCCAGATCGTTATTGCTATTATTTTCAGCATTTCGCTCAAATGGTTATGTTAGATAGACATCTGCAGACGACTTCATTGCCTGTAAAGGTGATGGAAAGATCGATATTCAGTAGCAATTGTTTTGTAGAAGCTCGTCGAAGATTAGGTAATTTTCGCGACTTCGAATCTCATTTATTGACAAAAAATTTCGATTTTCTCATTCGCTCGTCTGAGCTCAGAGTAGATTTGATTGTTTATTTGCGAGTTTCCCCAGAAACTTCTTTTGCTCGTGTTAGTTCCCGTTCTCGTGAGGAAGAATCGAGTATTTCTTTAGAGCTACTCAGAACTATCCATGAGGTTCATGAAGATTGGCTAGTAAAACAAACCTTTTCTTCTTTTTCGGCTCCTGTTTTGGTTATCAATGCAGAATCCACAGCCGACCAAGTTTATTCTAGTTTTTGTTTTGCAATGACACACAGATAAAGTTAAACCTTTTAATTCAATTTCATTTTATTTGTATTTTCAAGAATATTTGAACAGTTTAAAAAAAAAAAAAACTAAATAATTTGGAAGTGGTATGCGGTTTTAATAATTGTTTTCAATTCCATTTTTACGGCTTCACATTCGGAGCAACCTTCCGTCGGTTTTTCAATGAGGATAAGACTATCTTTGCAAACGATGCAGGAAGTATTGTCCTTCAGAAAGGTTACGTGGAGGTCAACTTCACCTCGCGGATGTTCAGGACTGGAATTTTCACAATAAAAAAAAAAAAAAAATTCATATAAGATATTCATCAAATAAGGGGTTGTTTCTTGTGTTTGTTTTTTCATTTACCTGCGGGTGCAGCATGACGTGCACAGAAGACCAATTTTTCCTTCTTCGATTCGAAAATCGAAAAACCCACAAGAAAACTTTTTCCACGAATTCTGGAATTCGTTTTCTAATTCTTCTTCTGATAAATTTTTAAAATTAAGAAAGTCAAAGGTTTGGGCTAATGTTCCCGCGTTTATTAAATTGTGAATTTTTGACATGGTTCTTCTTACTACGGAAGTCTGATAATGATTTGTTATTTCTGGGTTGCTAATCAATTTGAAATTTGTTTTCTTTGATTGTTTCTTTCTAGAAATTTCTTCTCTGGAATCGAGTTTTGTGTCGGATATGCTTTGGTTTATTAATGTGAAAGGAGCCACGATTATTTTTCGAGGTCGATGAGCGATTGCTTGATTTTCACATTTTATTAACCTCAAGTGTCAGTTTTTGTGAGCACTTTTTCAGGTTATTTGACACAGCCTTTTCCCATCCAATCTTTCCCCGATTCCTGAGGATGACTGGTGGTCTTATTTTGAAGAAGGACGCAGAAATAATTCAGATAAGATCGTTTCTTTTCTTTTGAATACATATTCAATTTATTTTATTGAAGTATTCTCCCAAATTCACTTAGTGAATTTGAATTGTTTTACCATAACTCACATTTGTCCTTCCAAAACTCTAGGGTGAACTATTTTTAAAGAAGTCACCCCACGATTTTCTTATTTCATATGAAGAGAAGTCTGTTTTCGTCTTATTTGGTCCTGGAATTGTCGGTTCCCGGTTCGATGTTTTCATCCGAACCTGTTTCGAAGGGATCCTTCATGAAGAAGATTGAATTTCTTCCCGACATCAATCTGGGCCGTTGCGGATAACTTTGAATTCATGAAGCCACATAACACTTAATAACACTAACCTTTATAAAACATGGCACATAAATTTTTGAGATTATTTAACGCTCAACTATCTGCTCAAGGTTTTCTGTGGTTTACCTTGAGACTGTGGGCAAATGCCAGATAGTAAAAAAGGGAGTTCTTAAATTTTTAGAGCCACAGCTCCAACTCACCTTTGAGCACTGACTACTAGACTATTTTTAAAATTGTTTTATCTTTTCCCGAGTCGGGACGACTCTTTTCCTCGGGGGGGAGTAGTGTTACAAAGGGTGAAATCACCCCTTTTGCCCCCTCTTTAATGATCTAGTAGTCGGCATAGATAAAAGACGTTTATAAACCTCTTATGTCTTTAAAAAGAATAAGGTTGCTGCGCCAACCAACATTATTGTAAAAACAGTCTTGTTTCAGACTTTAAACAAGAAACACGTATATTGCATTAAAAGCATTTATCACGATATTTTTGTTCACGCCTTTGATTTGATAATAAGTAAACTCGCGGATCCATATTTTATTAACGTAACGCCTAAATCGTTACAATATATAATAAAAGTAGAAATGATAATAAAAAGATAAAACATAAACTATGTATTGTAACGCTAAATTCTGTTACCTGCAGATGAGGACTTACCATTGACACTTTGGCGCGATTCTCCACTTATTCGGAACATTGAACTATAACAAAATCACTCACGTTGGGCGCCAGACGCGTTAGCGTCAATTTTCAAACAATAATACAAACCAAGAAAAATAATACGAAATCATACGGAAAATAACTAGAGAACCCGTTGTATGGCTGGCTAGGCTCGGGTACTCACACAAACTGGTAGAGCGGCAGTATTCAAGGCACAGCTCAGGATGATTGAAGAATTGAAGAAAATGATGAAATAAAGAATGAACTGAAGTCAGAAAAATGAACAGGTTAATCAGTCATATATTGTCGAGTAGGTTACACGGTTAAGACAGGCAAATGAAATGGTATCGATAGCGGTACTTAATAAAACAGGCAATGGTTGTTCATAAAAATTTCGGTAAAATAGAATTAAACGGTAGCTTTGAAACGAGAGACGATAGGTAACAGTGAAAAATGAGCGTAGGTCGGGAGAAGCGATGTAATGCAAGAATTTACTTGAAACTACACGCCACTGGGCGACGTGATCTTACCCAAGTTGCAAATGACGCTACGCAAATTATTATTTTGTTAATTAAAAACGAGAGTGAGAACTTTATTGCAATCGGTGGAAAAAAAAGTAACGATAGCTCGGGAAATAATAACGTCTAGTCAAATGAACTTTTTTCGTGAAATTTTCGCCTGCCCGAAATGTAGCTGTGGATTCCGGCAGAAACAGGTGTTCATATTATCCCCTAAAGCTTGCGCCAAATTCTGTCCATGCGTTTATCAACAATTAGCGGTTTAATGCCGAAAATCATGTTTGTTTTTTTTTTTGTTTTCTGCTTATATAATGAAAACTATTGGTCGGATCGAAAAAACAGTTGAATTAAAAGTTGTGGACAATTGAGAAATCTATCGATTAGAGTTGATCCGATGTCGATATTCTAATTTGTTGCTTAACTATCGCGCTCGGAAAATGAAAAAAGGCGTTTTGTGCATTATTTTATGAAAAAATGTTACAATGCATTTAAGATGTTGAATTTGTGGATTTGGGAAGCTTTCAAGTAATAAAAAGCATAGTTGAAATTTGGTTGAAATAAAGTTGATAGTTTAGCAACAATCTAATTTGCAACTAAGAAAGGTGTCCCACTGGATTGTTATTTCTTGCCCTATGGATAACCATAAAGCAATGAACGAAACGGTTTTGGATATTCAAAGAGTTGATCTACAACTTGCAATTTTTGGAAAATCGATTTTTGTAATTAGAAACCTACAAAAATGGCGTCAAAGAAACGTAGTTTTTGAAACTAAAAAACAATGAGGAAAATATGATCATATCGAAATGCGACAAAATGCATTGGAAAGCTGTTATTTTTCTACGAATTTTGGTATCCCGAATTTTGTTCCACGATAATTAGGAGCCAAGATAACACTTTTCTTTGAAAATTCTCCTTCCTTTGTTTATTTATATGAAGCGACGAGACCTCGACGACTACACAGAGGAAGAGTCATATTATCCATAGGAACCAGTAGAATTTGTTTTCCACCATTATTAGTCGTATTTATTGATGTGAGAAGTGGAGGTTCTTCCGGGACCGATCGACGCGCCGCGTGGAAGGGGAAGCCGGGGAGAGCGACCAGCGCTACGCGGCCGTCGCAGCGTGTTGATCAAGTAATTGTTTTATGTTCAACATAAGATTTTTGGGAAAAAAATCAGCAGTTAAGTAGTGTAAAGTCAACGAAATATAAGAATCATTTGCTTTAGATTTCCAACAATCTGTTGTAAATGAAAGACTCATTAAGCCTGACTCTAATTCTCTACGTAATTGCGCGATTAATGTTTGTTTAGTTTTATGATAAAGAATAGGAGCGAGACTGCGGGAAAATGTTATCCGACATGGTGGCTCATAGTCAGGAGACAATTTTTTTAAAAAATTTGTAAAACCTCGATCCTCAACACAAGAGAATGGTTTTAAATCAATAGCAATCATTTCTATGATGAGCTGATCAATTTCTTGTTTTTCGTGAACAGGAAGAAGACTTTGTTTACGATTTTTGTTTTTTCTTCTGGATCGCCATCAGCACTCTTGGGTTTCTGATTTCTTTCTTCGAGATATTTTTTATAATCATCTTTATGCTTCGCTCGGAGATGGTTCAACATTGGTGAAGTGGTTCCTACACAGATGTATATTTATAATTATAATTTAATAACAGATAAGAAACAATGATGAATTTATAAGTAAAATACATGTAGGTAAACTTAAAATTTGGGCACAAAGATTGCAGATTGCTTTTTTACTGTTTCTTTTATCCAGCTTAAAATAAATCCAAGCAGCACTACGTACATAACTATTCGCATTTTCAGTAACAATATCATCAGTATTGTTAACCTCATCGTCGTCATCAACATCAGTATCAGAATCCATTATAGAATCTTGGTGATCGGTCAATTAAGTAAACGTATTTTTAGTTAACGTTTTGACCCGGATATGGGCCCTCCTCAGAACGAATTATTTATTTAACTGTCAAGAACAACAAAAATTTTTTTTATAAATAATAATACCAGAAGTAATCAGACATTAAATATTGTAGATGTAATACTCTTAGGGCTATTATATATTATTGGTTAGTAAGAACATTTTGATTAATTGAAAAAAGAATGGCTTTAAGTGTTATTTACCTTTTTTTATAAGTAAGTGGACTAAGATGTAGTCGAATTCACAATTTACAATTAGTGGAGACAATGTTCTTTGAGTGACGGTAGTCAATGTCAATCTTCTAGTTATTTTACATGTAGGAGTTAATAGTTGGAAGTCATTAATTAAAAAGATTAAAGAACTATGTTTCTTCACAGTCAGTATGTCATTGTGTTAAAAGGTTTTTAAAGAAGGTCTTTTTAGCAGTAAAATTAATTTGCTAGTGTCCAAGAAGTGGAGGTAGGCTCTTTATGACTATGTTCCACATGTCTAACCAAAAATTATTGTTGGTTGAACCGATTGGGTCAACAGGTGAATAACGACTGATGGGAGAAACAAATATGATCCAGAGTGAAGGTGAACCTAATATAAACAATTATACAGAAAAACAATAAAGATTTTGCGAAAAAAAAATTATGTAGAAAGAACTGTGTTATGGGGACAAAAAAATTTTTTTGTATCTAGTTAAGGTTAAACAATATTTGTTGTGTGGGCGGAGATTAGAGGTTTGTAAATATTACTTAAATGTTCAACATCTTGTCTAAGATTAACAGAATTGGTGTGACCTACAATGTTGCACATTTCTAGTAATAGTCTTTTATAATAATTGTGTTCTTCACAAAGGATGTTTGTATTGTCGTAATTAAAAGTATGTTGTTTATCGATACTATGTTTTGTTAGAGCCGTGTAACGTTCTTCAATCTCATGTACATTGCGTTGGTGTTCCCTGATTCTGGTGTTAAGGTGGCGGCCAGTTTGACCTATGTAAACTTGGTTGCAATCATTGCAAGGTATTTTATACACAACATTGGATCGTTTGCCAATGGGGATCTTATCTTTTCCCGTATCAAAAACTAGTTGTAAATCTTTTGAATTTTTTCCAACAAACTTGACATTATGTTTGGCGAATAGGCGGTTCAGAGACTCAAAGAGACCAGATACATATGGGATGGGGATATATGTAGTAGCAGGTCTATTGTTATCGTCTGCGGGAGCAGAGTCAATATTATTGTCAGGTAAGTTGTTGATGTAGGTACGTCTCTTATTAATATGTTGGTGTAATAGGCCATGAGGGTAATCATTCCATCTTAGTATATTGTATATGAGCGACAGGTTTTTTTCCTGGAACTCTGTACTAGAAAGTTTGATGGCTCGGTCAACTAGGTTAATGATGGTGCCTATTTTGTAGGACATTGGATGGTGAGAATTGAAATTCAGATATCTTTGTGACCAGGTTTTTTTGTGGAACAATCCGTTTTGATATTATTGTTGTTGTGTATCAACAATACATCTAAGAAATTGATGGCGTTATTTTCTTCTGTTTCGATAGTAAATTGTAAACGTGGATGATATCGGTTAAAAGTATTAAGAGTGTAATCTATTTTTTCTTTTGGAACAGCAATAAGAATATCATCAACATATCGAAAATAAAACGGTAGATCAAAATCGAGATTGTTAATGCAAGACGTTTCCAAGTCTTCCATGACAAGGTCTGACAAGATTGGGGAGAGAGGAGATCCCATGGGCAACCCGAATTGTTGTGCATACGTATCGTTGTTAATTTTGAATATTGCAGAATCAAAACATATTTTTAAAGCTTTATCTAGTTCAATAAGGGGAATTGGGATCTTATTTTCAAGAGAAGCCCAACGGTTGTTTACTGCGCGCAATGCGAGATCTGTCGGAACGTTAGTAAAGAGTGATATTACATCTAGCGATATTAAGGTATAGTTGTCTGGGATAATCAATGTTTTTATTGTGTCAACTAAGGAAAAGCTATCTTTAACTCTAGAGGTGGGAGGTGTGATATTAGTGGTGAGCCATGAATTAATTGTCTTGACTAAGGCATAGGTCGGGCTATTGACAAATGAGATGATAATTCTTAATGGGACTTCCTCTTTGTGAATTTTAGGTAGCCCATATGCGCGTGGAGGGACACTGTTGTAAGTAGAAATGCTTCTATGTAGGTTTTTGTTTATTAGTTCGGAGGTAAACCAATTGAACGTGAGTTTATTCACCCTAGTTTGTAGGGAGTTACACAGATCATATTTAGCAATTCTATAAGTGTTGGTGTCAGAAAGCTGCTGCCTCATTTTGTTGTTATAAGAGTCTCTATGCATAGCAACCGACGTATTGCCTTTGTCAGCTTTTAAAAACATAATGTTAGGGTTGTTTTTTTTAAAAGTCATGGTGTCACGAATTTTTTTGTCAGTGACTGAATTATTGATGTTGTTTCTGGGGTACTTTGGGAAAACAAGAACTCGGTTAGTGAAATCGGATCTAACTTGATTTCTTGACTCAGTAGGAAAAATCGTAATTTTTTCTTCAAAATTGGAAATGAGGTTGAAGACCGGAAGATCACGATTGTTGTATGGACGTCCGAATTTGTGACCAAGTTGTACTATTTCAGTAACATTTTCAGGAATAGGAGTGTCAGTTAGATTTATTAACCAATTATTTTTTCCAATTGAATACGAATCTTTGTGTTTGTTCAAAGATTTTTTTTGTGCAAGTAAATTGGTGAATTTGTTGATATTACGATTTTTGATAGCAATGAATTTATTGTTTAGCATCCGATGTTGGGATTCAAAGAATTTATTTCCTGAAGTACTCCCTAGTTTAATTCATCAGTATCAGAATCATCGACAATTATTTGATTTGAAATAACATCAACTTCTACTTGGATTTCTTCAGACATTATGAATTAGTTGAGTTTACTGAATTAACCTTTAAAAAAAAATTATTCTATTGAAATAATGACGATATAAAAATTATAATAAGATTTATTAATAGAAGATTTCCAATAAATATTAATCATCAGTTAACAAATCATTTATTAGAGATCATTTGTTTGTGGTCATGAAATTTTATTACTCTCTTATAAATAATTTATTAATATTCAATAAATCATTTGGTGAAGAACATTGTTGAATGTATTCCAATGTATAACCTCACTTTGTCACGTTCTATCAATATTTATCGAAGTGTCAACATAAGTAGAAAATCATTTATTATTAAATAATAATTGCTAAAATAATGATCAAAAAAAGTTTCATTAATTGTAATTCGAATAAATCGTAATAAAAAAAAATCTTCATGTTGTAATGAATTAAAAGAAATAGGTTAGACCGAGTTGATGATTTAGAAATTTATAGATAGAATCGGGCAAATGAATATTTCTTAACTATTAATAAATATTATTTGTTTCGATATAATTGACATACCTGATTAACAATTAAACACTTACACGACACAAAACAAACACTTGAAATTTTTCACAGAAAGGTTCGTTGCATTAGCAGTATTCTTCTACTCAGCTGATCGTTTTTTACTCGGGCAATGATGTGCAGTTAGCTTCATTAGTGTGAAGCTACCTTAGTACAGTGTTAGCAGGCACGGAGAGTGGGATTATAGTATCAGGGCCGTGAAATTATAGTAACTGGGAAAAAATAATAGTAGAATGGAAGAAAAATCGTGAAATTTGATTTTATCGTTTGAAATTATGATTAAAAGTTAATAAGTTCGATAATATTAAAATTACTGAGTTTATTTAGAACTAATCTCTCTATCTAATAAAAAAGTTTCAAACAAATGAACGTAGGAAAAGATTATAATAACAATAGCAAAAAAAAAGATTATAATAACAATAGTATACGCATGAAGTTTGCGGTGGGGTGAGATCCCGAAAACAAAACAAAAAGCATCTAGCAAACCCTTTGACAGCTGTCATCGGCTGTTTATGACAGTCTTTGACAAATATCTTTATAGGTATCTGTTTCTGACGCGCAAAAAATGAACATGCAAACGAAAATTATCAAGATGATTCCCGACGGGAATTGTCTTTTTCGCGCGTTGGCGTATTGTGTATACGGCACTCAAGATCGACACGCAGAGGTAAGACTGAGTATCGTTTCAAATATAGTGGATAATTGGTCTACATTTGCGGGTTTTATTACAGGTAATGAGTCAAACGGTGCTGTGATTAAATCACCTGGTGATTACAAATCACATATGAATAAAAATACAATATATGCAGCTGCGGACATTTTTAAGATATGTTTAATCGTGTATCGCGAAGAACAAATTCATCCACACCGGATCGGATCACAAAATGGAACACAATTCTCGCTACTCTTCACCGGCGACGGGGACAGTGGACACTTTGATGTCTTGCAGAACCAAAATAAAATTCAGATAGTGAGTAATAAGTATCAAAAGTAACAATCAAATAATAGTAAATCTAAATATATCACCAAACAGTCAAAAGGACAGCCAGGATTTACGATGACAATGGAGAAAGGAGGAGTTTCAAGCAGCAGACAAGGCGATGAAGATGGTGGATGGTCGGAAGTATCACAAAAGAAAGAGGAAAGTAAAATTGTAAGTGCGAAGAACCAAATAAGCCATAGAATAATATCCATCAAATATTCGTATAACCAGGTAGGAGGACGACCAGGATCGATGTTGACCACAAGAGAAAGAGGCGTTTTGCGGAATGAACATCAACGCAAATATAGAGAAAAAAATAATATAACGAAGGTGATTTTGGAGAATAACCGGCAGAGCGGCAGTAAAAATAATTCAACGGAGGGTGTCGAAGAATTAGAAGAATCGATTGCGATGATTGATTTGGAAAATGAATCAAGAGGACGACCAACCAATGTGATGGACATAGAAGAGCGAAAAATTAGACGACGAGAACAGCAGCGAAAATATAGGGAAGCGAACAAAAAATATCATACTGGCTTTTCAACCAACGAACAGAAAGGAGGAGTTTCAATCAGCAGACAAGGCGATGAAGATGGTGGATGGTCGGAAGTATCACAAAGGAAAAAGGAAAATGAAATTTTAAGTGCGAAGAACCAAATAAGCCAGAGAATAATATCCAACAAATATTCGTATAACCAGGCAAGAGGACGACCATGATCGATGTTGACCACAAGAGAAAGAGGTGTTTTACGGAGTGAACAGCAACATAAATATAGAGAAAAAAATAATATAAAGAAGTTGATTTTGGAGAATAACGGACAGAGCGGTAGCAAAAATAATTCAGCAAGTCAAGGAGATAGATCGATATCAATAGAGAAGGAACACCAATTTTCAACCAACGAATGGAAGCTTAGATTGATGAAAAAAAGAAAAGTAAGCACAGAAGGAATTGAAGTGGACAGCAAGTGCAGGACCTGTCATTAAATCAACATGAAGGAATTCGCCTGTCCACTAGACAATGCGTAAGGAAATAGTGAGGCGCGAAGCGCCGAACAACGAGGCGCGTAGCGCCGAGATGGGGTTGGCGCGCGAAGCGCGCAGGGGCGAAGCCCCTAGTAGAATCAAAAATATCTTTAACTTGTGATTTGTCCAATGTAGGTATGGCGCGCATTTGATGGGTGTTTCAAATTTTAGTGCTGACTTGATTTATTATTATTTATACAGGGATTAATATTGACTTATAACGTATCAATATAAATTTTTATATTCAAATAATTCACATGAACCCAGAATATTGAGGATATAGTGTACATACAATCAAGGTTATATTTTACTTTAGTGTTGTCACCGATTCCGACGTAATTGATACATTGTACACTACGAGCGCTGAATTAAAATGTGTCCTGCTGTATCAACAGTGGATAATTTTTGCGCCAAAGTACAAATTGAAAAAAAAAATTTTGAAAAAACTTATTAGCTATTAGTATTATACACGTGACTTAAGAAATTATAGTAGATTTTAACATTATAGTAAAGGCATTATAGTATATAGTGAAAGAGACTGTAATTGTAGTATATCTACTAGAATTATAGTATGGTTGCTCACACTGCCTTAGTATGAATCTCTAGTAACCGATAAATGCCAATCAGTCAACGCTCGACCGTTTTTGTCGTCAAGGTTGATTATAGTTGACTCGATTTTCGTGGACCGTTTTTGGGCATTTCGTTTCGCATGAAAATACCGCGGAGGTGCGGAACCTGAAAGATTTCATCATATTTGAACAAGTCCCAATCAGTAAACGCTCGACGTGGTTGAATCGCATCTAGTGTTTTGAAAGATGGAAACCAAGACCTGTTTTGCACGGTTTCATATGAAGCCTTTGCCCAACGCAATAGCTTCCATAGTTTTGTTTTGTTGTTTGTTCTCTTTCAGTTCTCGTTTAGCAGCACTTGCATCGTTCACAGCTTTTGCTATACCTGCCGCACCACCGGCTGAGGCGCCTGTAGCACTAAGTCCAGCAAAAATAGGAATCAGAAACGGTAGAAAACCACCGACTTTTAAAAGTGCTGGTAGGAAGCGGGGTGTTCGCACGTTACATTTACCACCTGTTTTTTAACGGCGTTTTCAGCTCTCTTCAGCGCAGATTCGATAGTTACTTTTGCATCGTTGCTTAGAACCATAGAACGTTTCGCAGTATTTATAATTTTTCTCAAGGTCACATTTTCTGATTATCGAATTCCTATTCCACATTTTGATTTTACTTATATTGTATCAGCTATTGCCCAAGCCGCTGCTTTTTCACCCAAATATCCGTCCAACGCAAAAACCCGTTTCCAAGCTTTCTCAACCAACACCCTATCAGCCTCGTTTCGAACTTCAAGATTTTCACGATTCTGCGAGTAAGCGATGTCGTGGTCCTTGCAAGCTGCGTCGAGAAGATTGATTCCCAGATCAGCCCGCGCGAGTCTCTTTGTTAATTTTGTACCAGGCCCACAGTACTGATAACCAGGTACATGCAATTCGACTGGAAGGCTGTTGATGATTTTATTCACAAGACCCTTGCCACGATGTTGCCGCCTGCTGATTTGTTTATCTCTTTACACGATCATGTCCGTGCCTTGACTGAAGAAAAGTGCTTTCAAATGGGTTATTCATCGAATGTCCGATCAGTCATGTCCGAGATGCGGTTTGAGAAACAACCTCCTGAGCTTGTCATAATGAATTTTGAAAAACCTTCAGAGCAAAATGTGAAAAGGCACAAACGGCACGGTGAATTACTCCCGAATAGTGTACGTGCAATATTCTGCAGACCGTCGAATTGTGGTAAAACTAATGCGTTGCTCACACTTTTAACCCAATCCAACGGACTTAGATTTGAAAATATCGATATCTATTCAAAATCTCTCAACCAACCGAAATACCAATTGTTGAAGCAATTGTTGGACAATGTTGAGAATATGGAGTATTTCGCGTTTACCGAGCGTGAGCAAGTGATTGCACCGGAAGAAGCACGGCCCAACTCAATAATCGTATTTGACGATGTAGCATGTGAGAAGCAGGATAATATTAGAGCCAACTTTTGCATGGGTAGACATCACGACGCCGCGACGTTGATTGTTTTTATCTCTGTCAGACGTACGCGCGTATTCCCTACCATCTCGTGCGCGACAACGTAAACTTACTCGTGTTATTCAAACAAGACGATATGAACCTGGGCCACATATACAACGACCATGTAAACATCGATATGCCTTGAACAGAGTTCGAAAGTGTGTGCTCTGCATGCTGCAACGGTAAGAAGTACGGGTTTCTGGTGATCGACAAAGACAGTGAGCTCAACGATAGACGATACAGGAAGGGATTCTATTCTTTTGTTAGCCTGGAAAAGAAATGAAATCTAACGTTTTCGAGCGAGAGACGCAGTAGCGTTGCAGACTCAGTTGCTTCAACATGCAGAGCTCTGAAATTTCCAAGCAAAAAGATGTCCTACATCACATTGCTTATGCAAGTGCTGCGATCCGTCGAAAAAACAGATCGCTCAAGTTGGGCAAGGAATCTACGGCTCAGGAATTCAGTAACGTTTTCAAACCAGTAGTCACTCCGTTGCAAGAACTGGTGAATGTCACGAAAGATACTAAACCTATAAAACAAGAGGTGGAAGAAATCAAAGAAGAAATAAAGCCGATCAAGAATCTCTCTATCTAATAAAAAAGTTTCAAACAAATGAACGTAGAAAAAGATTATAATAACAATAGTAAAAAAAGACTATAATAACAGTAGTATACGCATAAAGTTGGCGGTGGGGTGAGATCCCGAAAACAGAACAAAAAGCATCTAGCAAACCCTTTGACAGCTGTCAACGGCTGTTTATGACAGTCTTTGACAAATATCTTTATAGGTATGTGTTTCTGACGCGCAAAAAATGAACATGCAAACGAAAATTATCAAGATGATTCCCGACGGGAATTGTCTTTTTCGCGCGTTGGCGTATTGTGTATACGGCACTCAAAATCGACAAGCAGAGGTGAAACTGAGTATCGTTTCAAATATAGTGGATAATTGGTCTACAGTTGCGGGTTTTATTACAGGTAATGAGTCAAACGGTGCTGTGATTAGGTTACCTGGTGATTACAAATCACATATGAATAACAATGGAATTTACGCGGGAAAAGCAGAATTAGCTGCAGCTGCGGACATTGTTAAGATATGTTTAATCGTGTATCGCGAAGAACAAATTCATCCACACCGAATCGGATCACAAAATGAAACACAATTCTCGCTACTCTTCACCGGCAACGGAGACAGTGGGCACTTTAATGTCTTGCAGAACCAAAATAAAATTCAGATAGTGAGTAATAAGTATCAAAAGTAACAAGCAAATAATAGTAAATCTAAATATATTACCAAACAGTCAAAAGGACAGCCAGGATTTACGATGACAATGGAGAAAGGAGGAGTTTCAAGCAGCAGACAAGGCGATGAAGATGGTGGATGGTCGGAAGTATCACAAAAGAAAGAGGAAAATAAAATTGTAATTGCGAAGAACCAAATAAGCCGTAGAATAATATTCAACAAATATTGGTATAACCAGGCAAGAGGACGACCAGGATCGATGTTAATCACAAGAGAAAGAGGTTTTTTGCGGAGTGAACAGCAACGCAAATATAGAGAAAAAAATAATATAAAGAAGGTGATTTTGGAGAATAACCGGCAGAGTGGTAGTAAAAATAATTCAACGAAGGGTGTCGAAGAATTAGAAGAATCGATTGTGATTATTGATTTGGAAAATAAATCAAGAGGACGACCGACCAATGTGATGGACATAGAAGAGCGAAAAATTAGACGACGAGAACAGCAGCGAAAATATAGGGAAGCGAACAAAAAATATCATACTGGCTTTTCAACCAACGAACAGAAGGGAGGAGTTTCAACCAGCAGACAAGGCGATGGAGACGGTGGATGGTCGGAGGTATCACAAAAGAAAAAGGAAAATAAAATTGTAAGCGCATGTAAGCGTCAGACAAGGAACTTTGATGGAGTGGATTTGAGGTTATTAATCAACACTTGTATGATGTAGTAAACAACTGAAATATCAAATATTTACAAGAGTTAACAAAACGATAAGTTATTTACATTAATCGCACACACTTACAAACTAACCTGAATCAATACAGTTGCCGATAGCAAACCTTTGTTATGACTTTTGTATTGTCATTAGTGCTCGTAGCTCGGAGTCATCTTTCATACTGACTCTTTGCGCATGAGCCAACGCGCGGCGCTACGTAGCTTGGTAACGTACCCAAGCTTACATCCCCCCTCTCAAGACCGATGTAGCGCATCGTCAAAATAAGGAACCAGCTTGCTGGCATGAAAAATGTTTGATTCGTTTTTTCTGGCTCTACTATTTAACAAAAACATTACATCTGAAATTTTTTCTTTAATTCTAAAGGGACCTGTTCTGATTGGGTCCAATTTATCCTTATTTAGTTTATTAACGCTCTGAACATAAACTAAATCTCCTACCTTATAGTCTATTCGCTTTATATTCTTATCATAATATTCCTTATTTTGGTCGTGTATTTGTTTAGATCTTCTGAACGCTATTTCTCTGTTGCTGATTAAATTTGACAAATTGTTATCATTCAACTCATCTGGTAAAAATGACTTGTTAGAGCCTGTGAGCAAGTAATTCGGTGTGAATCCGGTTGAGCTATGAATTGTGTTATTGTAGTCCTGTGTGCATTCTTCTGCTACCTGAGGCCATGATTTTTCTCTATGCTCATAGATTCTACATCTTATTCTGTTTACGAGAGTTTGGTTTGTTCTTTCGTTTAATCCATTAGAAAATGCACAGTCCACTGCCGTGAAAACCAGTGCTATGTTTTGTTTACTTAGATGTTGTTTGAACTGAGTTGAATTTATACCAGGGTATTGATCTGATAGAATTAATTTTATGTTTCCATTTTTCTCTATTTTCTTAATTAGATTTATGAAATCTTTTGCCATTTGAGTTTTTGAGGTTACTATGTAGGTGAATCTAGTGAAGTGGTCCACTGCCAGGTGTAAATATTTTTTTGTACTCTTATTGCCTTTGAAACCTCCTATTGTGTCTATGGAAATAATTTCGAAGGGTTCCTTTGCTGGACCAAGTTGAGATAAGGGTGCTTTGAAGCAGCCTATTCTGGATTTATTTTTAATGCAAGTTTCGCAAGATCTGCAGGTCATTTTTATGTGTTTGTACATGTTTTTAAAATAAAATTTTTGACCGAAAGTTAATATTAGTTGTTTTGTGCCTATGTGACCTTGATCTACATGCATGTCCTTGATAAGAGATTTTCCGAAATCTTCGGTGATCCAAATTTTTTCTCTTTTGTTTAATACTTTATAAATTATGTTTTCTTTTATGATGCACTTATCATCTACTCTTAATGCTTTTTGATTTTCTTTAATATCTATTAATTTTAATAAATTTGAGGTTCTAATTGCGTAGTCCAACTCTGTATCTTCTCGAGGTTCCAAAACTGGATTTCTCGATAAACAATCAGCTTCAGAATTTTCCTTACCAGGATTGTATATGATGTCAAAGTCGAGCATTGAAATATAATTTAAAATATTCACTAGTTCCATGTCACTACATTTTTTTATGTTGAAGTTTTCTAGTGGCTTATGATCCGTAAAAATAATGAACTTTTTTCCTATTAGATGGAATTGCCAATACAAAATGGCTTCTTTAATAGCCAGGGCTTCTATATAAATTGCTTTTTTTCTTTTTTGAGCATCAGTCAATTTTCTAGAAAAGAAAAATACTGATTTTAAGGAATTGTCTTTTTGTGGTTGCTTCAATATGGCTCCAACTCCTTTATTACTTGCATCTGTGAAAATAAATATTGGAGCTTCTGGATCAAATATTGCCAGAGCTGGAACTGTACATAAAAATTGTTTTGTTAAATTAAAACTATTCCTACATTCTTCAGACCAGTGGAAAGTTACATTCTTCCTTAACAAATTTCGCAAAGGGTCTAGTAAGACAACATGATTTGGGATGAACTCCAAGTAAAAGTTTACTTTTCCTAAAAATTGTCTAATATGTGTTATTGATGTAGGTATAGGAAAGTTTTTGATAGCGACTAAATTATCATTTATTGGTTTTACCATATTGTTTTCAATTTCGTGCCCCAGATAGGTTATCCTTTCTTGAGCAAATTGACATTTGTTCTTGTTCAATTTAAAGCCTTGATCATGTAATATTTGCAATACTATATCTACATGTTGTAAATGTTCCTCGTATGTCTTGGAAAACACTAAAATGTCATCTATGTAATTTACGGTAAATGCATCCAATTTATTTTTTTTTATTGTACCTGCTAAAACTCTTTGGAAAATGGCAGAAGCAGATTTTAAGCCGAAAGGTAAGCATTTCCATTGTAAGTGCCTATTATGTGTTACAAAGGCTAGCTTGTATCTATCCTTCGCACGTATCGGGATCGACCAAAACGCCGAATTAACGTCTAATTTTGTAAAAAACTTACAATTTCTGGCACGTACGGTAAGATCTTCTATCCTAGGGAATGGTTGACTCTCTGGAACTATAATCTTGTTTAGTTCCTTAAAGTCCATACATAAACGATTTTTTTGTTTTTTTCCTTCCTCTTTCTTGTAAGCCAAGGTTACAGGAGCTGCAAAAGGACTGCTTGACTCCTCTATTAAATCTGCATTTAATAATTCCTCTACTTGGTTTTCAATTTCTGCTTTATCTTGAAAAGAGCATTTATATGGTTTCTTTGAAATGTACCTATTTTCTGTCAACTTTACTGTGGCTTCATAACCCTTTACTGTTCCTATGTCAAATTTTGATTTTGCAAATATTTTCTCATTTTTTTGTATTATTTCATCGATTTTTTTGGCGCTCATTTTACTGAAATTACTTTTCTTGACCGATTTTGTATTTTCCTGTTTTTGAGATATCCTCAAATTTTCATCTTGGCATAACCTGAATTTTTTTATCGCATCTAATCCAATCAAAAATTCACCATCCATAGCATTTCCTTTAACAATGAAAAATTGAAAATTCTCCTCGATGTTACAAATTTTTATTCTTAAATCTACAATGCCCTCTGTTTTTGCAATCCCAGCTAAACCTTTGATGGTATCTCTCCCACTTATTATTTGTTTAATATTTTTTTTATTAGTTATGAATGTACTACTGATCAAAGAGACATTTGATCCAGAGTCGTATAAAGCTGTTGCTGGATTGCCATTTGCAAATATTTTTATTTTTATAAGTGGGAGGACTAATCGTTTTTTGATTCCTCTTGCCTAGCTAATATCTCCTGAACTTCATTATTATTTGTGACCCTGATATTTTCATTTTTAGGATTTTTACTTTGCCTATCTTTGTTATGGCATACTGTTTCCAAATGGAATCTATTTCTATATCCTAGTTTTTCGCAAATACTACATGGCCTTTTCTCATTTGAGCTTTTCTTGTTTACGTTTTCGTTTTTCTTATCACTTATTTTCCCAATTTGTTTTAGTTTTGACATGAGACTGTCTACACACCTGCACATATAAACGCATCCAATTACTCGCATTCATATTCTCACCATTAAACTTTTCCACTACCATGTCTTTCACGAGCGAGCTCGTTTTCCTCTCACTCGTGGCTGATGCCTCTCTGTTTCCGCTTGCCTCTTGCATTAGGGTATCCTCTTCAAGATATTCGTCATGAAAAACAACATTACCTTCCTCATCCAAGTAGATGTTTTCCAGTTCTTCAGACAACGTCAATACTACATTACGAAATTTGTTGCGTTGCTTCAGACTCTTGACTACGTTCTTCACAATAGCATTCTCGAAAAGCTTATCATGCTGAGCTCTCGTCTGCTTGTCCGCTGGAAACAAAAAACTTTCCTCTTGCCCAAGCAGCTGAATTTTTTTTACTTTCACTGCTGTACTTTTTGCTGAGTCTATGCCAGCCTCCGAGACGAAGTAAAATTTTGCTTTTTTCTCCATTGTATTGATTTGTAAGCGTCAGACAAGGAACTTTGATGGAGTGGATTTGAGGTTATTAATCAACACTTGTATGATGTAGTAAACAACTGAAATATCAAATATTTACAAGAGTTAACAAAACGATAAGTTATTTACATTAATCGCACACACTTACAAACTAACCTGAATCAATACAGTTGCCGATAGCAAACCTTTGTTATGACTTTTGTATTGTCATTAGTGCTCGTAGCTCGGAGTCATCTTTCATACTGACTCTTTGCGCATGAGCCAACGCGCGGCGCTACGTAGCTTGGTAACGTACCCAAGCTTACATGCATATAACCAAATAAGCCATAGAATAATAATACACAAATATTCCTATAACCAGGCAAGAGGATGACCAGGATCCATGTTGACCACAAGAGAAAGAGGTGTTTTGCGGAGTGAACAGCAACGCAAATATAGAGAAAAAAATAATATAAAGAAGGTGATTTTGGAGAATAACCGGCAGAGCGGTAGTAAAAATAATTCAACGAAGGGTGTCGAAGAATTAGAAGAATCGATTGTGATTATTGATTTGGAAAATAAATCAAGAGGACGACCAACCAATGTGATGGACATAGAAGAGCGAAAAATTAGACGACGAGAACAGCAGCGAAAATATAGGGAAGCGAACAAAAAATATCATACTGACTTTTCAACCAACGAACAGAAAGGAGGAGTTTCAACCAGCAGACAAGGCGATGGAGACGGTGGATGGTCGGACGTATCACAAAAGAAAAAGGAAAATAAAATTGTAAGTGCGAAGAACCAAATAAGCCAGAGAATAATAATAAACAAATATTCCTACAACCAGGCAAGAGGACGACCAGGATCTATGTTAACCTTAAGAGAAACAGGTGTTTTGCGGAGTGAACAGCAACACAAATATAGAGAAAAAAATGATATGAAGAAGGTGATTTTGGAGAATAACGGGCAGAGCGGTAGCAAAAATAATTCAGCAAGTCAAGGAGATAGATCGATATCAATAGAGAAGGAACACCAATTTTCAACCAGCGAATGGAAGCTTGGATTGATGAAAAAAAGAAAAGTAAGCGCAGAAGGAATTAAAGTGGACAGCAAGTGCAGATCTGTCATCAAATCAACATGAAGGAATTCGCCTGTCTACTAGACAATGCGTAAGGAAATAGTGAGGCGCGTAGCGCCGAGATAGGGTTGGCGCGCGAAGCGCGCAGGGGCGAAGCCCCTAGTGAAACAAAAAATAAAACTGTCTCCGAAATGGACGATTCCTTTGCTTCGGCAGGGGATGAAACAATCGTAGAAACACCGGTCGAGAAAATCGAGGATGAGTACTTTGCACTGATGAGAGATGCGAAGACGAAAAGTGAATTCGACAACGTGTACGGTGTACGCAACCCCTCAAACGAACTAATGATTGGAAACTCGTTGATATCTTCTAGAGTGACTACATACGTATTGGCGATACGCTTTACCCGAAAACGAAGGGTTAGCTAGAACATTTGTTCAAAAAGAAGCGTAACCGTTCTTATATGAGCGCCGGAGATCGGGAAAATTTTGAACACATAATCCTCGCAACGAACGCTTATAAAAAGTATTACTCATCCGATGGGGCTGTTCGAAACGATAACAGTTACACATTTGAAAATGTCATTGCCGAATTGATGGCTTATTCCCTATCACCTCACCAAAAGGGTAAAGGTCTACTTCCGCAACCTATGATCACTCGACAAGGTGTCGAAACGGAACACGTTTTCTGGGATGATCCAAACGAGTTAGTGAAGCATCTTCGTTTACTCCTGGCATCTCAGGTAGCGGGAAATCCGAGTCACAATAACGAAATAAACTTCATTATCGAAGAACTACGCGTAGCAGGAATCATTTATTGAGCAGTTCCCATCGTTTCTTGCGTTCATTACCGAGATGAGCGTTGACGTGTTTGGACGGCATCTGGATGAAAACAGGGCTGCGAGTACTCGTGGTCCTCTGGGTGTCGGACTTCAAATAACAGTGGACGGGCATTACAATATACCGAACAAGAGACTGTGCAATGTCGCAGATCCCGCAGAGCCTAACAATGCTGTAACTTGAAAATCTCAAGACGAAAATTCAACGTGCTGCAAAAACAAATCAACAACCTCGATCAAATGATCAAAGCTTTGAAGCTCACCACGGACAAAGCCTTGGATACCTTTTAAACAGACTTTCGAACAGGCTGAGACCTGTCGATTTAAAACGCTGAAATCATTTCTAAGTTGGACACCAGACTAAGAGCGTTGGAATATCAACGAGGGAAAGCAAACACTGGTGACGGAATTGCATAAGCCTGCACGCCGGAATTACCCGCGTCGTCGTGTTGACGTGCGCGGCATCGACGAGACCTGGCAGGCGGATCTTGTTGATATGATGTCATACGCTGGACAAAACAAAGGCTACAAGTCATGCTCACAGTTATAGATATCTTTTCAATGTGCGCGTGGGCTATACCGATCAAGAGCAAGCCTGGAAATAATGTTACGAAGGCAATGGAATCTGTGCTTGTCCAAGGACGGGTACCGCAAAACTTACACGTTGACAGAGGAACGGAATTTCACAACTCGAAATTTGAATCTCTCATGTCACGCTATGGAATCAAACTTTACTCCACGTACAGTAATTTGAAGGCTTCGATCTGTGAACGTTTCAATCGCACGCTGAAAGGTAAAATGTGGACACGGTTCAGCATGCAAGGAAGCTACAAGTGGCTCGATATCTTATCTGATTTGTTTTCGGCTTACAACAACGTCAAACACCGAACCATAAGAATGAAACCGTCGGATGTTACCGTTGCAAACGAGAGGCTGTTATTACGTCAGGCGTACGGAGGGCTTCGAGCGATACCTACCAAATCGGCAAAGTTCAAATCCGGCGAAGAAGTTTGAATCAGCAAATTCAAAAATGTCGTCGAGAAAGGTTCTCTCCCAATTGAACGACTGAAATATTCACGATAAGTCGAGTGAAAAATACTCATCCTGTAACGTAAAAGCTCCAAGACTACCAAGATCATCCCATCGCTGGTGGTTTCTACGAAGAAGAGCTCCTCAAGGTCTAACATCCGGATATCTATCTGATGGAGGAGGTGCTCAAGAAGCGTGGTAGAATAATATATCTTGAATGGTTAGGTTTTGACATCACAGACAAGAGTTGGATGAACGAATCGGACATGTAACATCAAATAAATCAATTTTTGTAAGAACGTATGTGCCTCTTTATTTTATACCCGATACATAACAAGTATACATCTTTATTTTTTAGACAATAGACAGACATTCGCATCGATGTACAATTTTCATATTTTGGGGCATTCTTTTTTACTATCCTACATAATAATATTTCATACATCATGGTACAGTTATACAGAGTGAGGCATTTAAAGTGTTACAGAGCAATAGCACTCAAACTGTTGATGATACTGAAAAAAGTTTCACATGAAAGTTATATTGTTTGGAAAGGCCGATACACTGAACCATTCTATTATTTTGCGGTGGAGGCAATGAAGCTACGTCAAGGTCAACTCCACTTTTTTAAATGGAACCATGTATTTCTTTTTCCACGATATTATTACTGACTTTGAGACGAATTCAGCGACCTACAACACATGGTTATTGTAGGCACGCGAAGTATGAAAATAGTTGAAAAATCAAATTGAATCGAAATAATTAGTTTCAAGGTAGGAGTCTCGTGAATACTTCTGAGATAGATTTTCAAGCGAATTTTTAATTTCAATAATTCAGCACCTACTAAGCCGGACGACACAGAAGAAAGAATACGCCAAGCATGTGGCGAAATTACACCACAAATGTAGGCTGCAGTTCGACGGTCTTTTCATCAGCGAATTGACAAATGTTTACAAGTCGAGGGTAATCACTTCGAGCATCTTCTGTAGGTACCTGAACCCAAGGTTAGTGGATCCATTGAAAGAGATTATTCCTATATGTTCCGATTTTTCGACTATTTTCATACTTTGCGTGCCTACAATGTTCTTGTGTTGCATGTCGCTGAATTCGACTTAAAGTCAGTAATAATAACGTGGAAAAAAAACATGGTTCCATTCAAGAAAGTGGAGTTGACCTTGACGTAGCTTCAGCGCCTCCACTGAATAGATAATGGGATGGTTCAGTATGTCGGCCTTTTCAAACAATATAACTTTCGTATGAAACTTTTTTCAGTATCATCAACAGTTTGAGTGCTTTTGCTCTGTCACACTTTGAATGCCCAACCCTGTATATTGAATCCAACATACATGACGATACGGTGATGACAAAGCTAAGGTGCAGGCTTGTAGCCCCACGGAAACGTGTCGGTTGTGTTTTGAAACACGATCCGCTTGTCGTCATTCCAGCTCAATACCACTTCCTGCTGTTCTACAGTGTACACCTCGTGCTTTCGACTTAATATCAGAAGCTAATTTCTAGACAAATTTTCACGTTTCGAAGCACATTCCAAATAATCGTTGAAAGTTACTTTTCTCAACGCCGATCCTTTGACACCTTTGGCACATTTATTGTCTTTCTCATCTTCCACGACTCGGAATGCGTACAGTTTCGCTCCTAATACTACAAATTCCAACATTATTTTCCCGTTATTCTTGTCTTCCATCAAGCCGAGGACTTTTTTGTTCGCTAGAGGCATACCATAAGCGTTATCAAGGGGATAATCAGACGAATCGAATTTATGCAAGTCCTCCTGCATATGTTTGTACATGTCGGGGACGGTGAAGGTGTTGGTCAAACTTTTGGTATCGGTGTACATTAATTTTGCTCGGTTGCCAAATTTCCGTTCAATATAATTATGATGAAAATCGTAGATACATGTTTTTGACAGATCCAGGATGAAGAAACCTGCTGTAACGTGGCATTTCGGTTAGGCCTGCCCGTTACAAGGTATTCCCTGAACCCTGGGCGGAATCCAGGAATTAGGGTTTCGGAAATCGAGTCGCGAGATAATCATAGAGAGCGCCAGGACTGGAGTCACGCATCCGGGCTTCGACAGGGACGAAATAGCGAATTACGAATAAGATATTGCAGGCTTTTTGTTTTTAATTTTTTTGAGTACACCGGCCACAAGCCAGCGACCAACTCCGACTCCGAAAACATTTCGAGGCAAGGCGAAACCGCTGAGATCTCGCGGGAAGGATACCGAGGCTGCGGAGGGGGAGACAACGCAGATCCCTGCAGCGCGGGAATCCAAGGCGGAAGCGATTCCCGCTGGCGGCCGGCGCGCTGCAGCCTCCCAGCTCACCCCGCCTACACCCGACCGAGGCAACCGCGAGAGACCAGCTAGCAACGAGGAAGCACTACCCCGCCCAACCCCAGGACCCCGTAGAGCTGCGCGGAAGACGACATCGCGATCTAGCCTTAAGTTCTGCGCCGCGTAGCGACGACAGGTGCGCGTCAAGTTGCGCAATCTCCAAAATCGATGACAGATCGATTGTTGCGCATTCTTAGGGTGATGACGTCACGAAGGATTAGCGTAACAAGATCGGCGTTGCGGCCGATCGGCTATCTGAAATCACTCGAGTTCTGGCGACTACCTAAGACAGTAGTCACGTGGCGAAGTTGCGTTAGACCAGGTTTTCCTTTAGGTTTGCGTTATTGTACGGAAGTGAAGATCGCGAGGAATGATGAACAGCCATCGTCACGAGGGAGTAGGCGAGTTCGTCTACTGGATGTGGAGCGGTAAGCGCTGCTAATATTCTCGCTGTTCAGTGCCTGAGCGTCGTTTTGTGCCCGTGTCATTGCGATCTCCGTGCGAGCCGCGCTCGAACAATTCGTCTCCGCAGGGATGCCAAATCTCGCGTAGATGAGGAGGCGAGCGCGCATCACGCATTTTTTAAAACAGTCCAGTTAAGTCGTCCGTCTAGTGACGATCGTGAGTGACGCCGTGCGTTCTCTCGTACCACGACAAAAAGACGAGAGGCCCAAATATACTCTCGTATACGTTCGCTCTACGGAGTAAGGTAGATGAGTACGGCCCGAGTGTCTCTCATTCTACACGGGACCGAGTGCCCATACACGCATACCAAGGGTCTTGCACCCTTTCATCATACAACGAGCCCGAGCGCTCTTGGTGTACTACCAACACCAATCATACTCTCATACACGTTCGCTCCTCGGAGTAAGACAAACGCAAATCATACGAAATTCGATCGAATCGAATAAAACAAAAATCGCAGTACGAAACGCACTCGAGATCGCGGTGGCACGAGCCAAACGGGCTGTAATCGGCATATACACATTCATATACACAATCGACACATGCTTTTACACGTTTACAAATACACGTTCATACTTCGTGGGTTTTTATGCCGCAAGGCTTTTCCCACAAGAGCCAATAAACATTCATAATTCGATGGCTCAAACGCGAGAGTTTTTTATTCAAGAAAACCTCAACCTCTATCCTTCACACTAATAAAAAAGGTTCAATTCAAAACTACGAGGCAACTTCGCCTATGAAGAAGCTTCGACTATACACTCGCGATAGAATTTCGAGGGCAATTGAGCGAGGGCTTGTCCGAGAAAGGATAGCTGTTTGTAATTAGCGTGTCGAAAAATCCTCTAAATTCGTTTGCCGATTATTTCGTTTGGTGACCGTAGCCTGAGTTGCGCGTAGTAAAGTAGAGTCAATTCCGAGTCATCGAGAAGGTCGAGTCGAGCCACGTGTTTGAGCCGAGGCACTATTGTCTCGAATTTGAGTGTAACCAAATTCTGTTATTCGGGGTCACGTCAAATCAGTCCGATAAAATATCATTTCTCGTGTAGGTCGCGAGCCGTCGAAAGTGGAGCGTTCGAGTTCGCGAATCGCGTCTCGACGTCACCGAGAAAGTCGAGTTCGGATGCGTTTAAATAACCGCCAGGCGATCCCAGTGGTGACCGGCGCTATTAAAAATACCGGCTGGAGATGTGACTCGCGCGTCGAGTTGCATTCTGTTGTTGGTTGAGTATCGAATAATTGTTTATTATTAAGGGCGATTAGCGCCGTCGTTAGTAGAAGACGGTCGCGGCTAGCGCGCCGAGGAAAACTTTTTTTTTGTGTTTTGAAGATAGCGTTTATTATTAAGGCAGCGACTAGCGCACGTAGGCAGTAGAGGTCTTCTAGATCTATTAAAATTTTGTTTTGTTCTTTTCCTTTTTTTTTGTTAAACCTAAGTATTTAATTTTGAATCGCGCATAGCGACTTACGGATTATTATTTCTCTGGCTTTGTAATTGGAATCGCGAAGAGCGACTTTTGCAGTATTATTATTTTTATTTTTGTATTATCGCTGGCCAGAAATGTATTATTGGTATGTTATATGAACTGGGCCAAATAACGTGTTGGCGTACGTGTTTCGTATCTCTCTCTACCCAAAAATTACCCCTCCCCTCTCCGCGGTACTGAGCTGCCGAATATCTGGTTGCGGTATATCGCATTACCGATTTCGAGGCGTGTTGATCACGCCAGGCGCCCAACAAATTTCGCGATCTCGTTTTAGGTCCAGGATACCTCGCGGACGCCAATTTATTGTGCACGTGAAAAGTTCTCGGTCATCTTCTCCGAGTAATCGAGGAGCGGGAAAAATCCACGTCACACTGCATAGAATGGTTTATTCAACTCGACTTTCGTCTTACTCATTTCGACGATAATTATATATTCGTCGAAAACGGTGCAGCTGTAAAAATGAGGTTTGGCTATGGTAGCTCTAGCACCGTACCGTCCATCCCATTCGATGATCAATCGAACATCTCTGTACTTTATCAGGATTTCATTGTTTTGCCAAAAACTGCGTTGTTTATCAGTTTTGAAAAATTTTTCTCGAATTCGTTGTGAGATTTTTTCCGCAAATCGGTACTCAAATCTATGTAATTTTTGAGCCACGGGGTTTACCTGAATTTGAGAACTTTGTGAATTTTGAGTAATTTCCAGCCCAATTCCAAACAATGTTCCAAAACGCGATAGTGAACAACGTAGTTTTTGCTTGGAAAGTAGCGTGGTCGTCAATTTCGGCTGTTTATTGTTCAAAATCGGACGTACATATTGCTCCGGACACAATGTTAAATCTTTATGAGTGTCATGCAACTGCTCAGGATTTTTGCTTAACTGGATGGGCAGCCATTTTGATTTTTCATCGTCCGACAGTTTGATAATATGATTTTCGCTATGACATCACCAGTATAATCGACCGATTTTGCCGTCTGATGAGCAGCCATTCAGGCAGTGGCCATTTTGATTTTTGCTCAGCCGGATGAGCAGCCATTTTGATTTTTTATCGTCGGACAGTTTGATAATGTGATTTTCGCTATGACGTCACCAGTATAATCGACCGATTTTACCGTCTGACGGTGGCCATTTTGATTTTTGCTCAGTCGGATGGGCGGCCATTTTGATTTTTATCGTCAGACAGTTTGATAATGTGATTTATTTCTTGGTCGGACGAATAGCCATTTTGATTTTTCACCGTAACCCGTTGGCGGCCATTTTGATTTTTCATGACGTCACCAGTGTAATCGACCGATTTTGCCGTCTGACGAGCAGCCATTCTGACAGCAGCCATTTTGTTTTTTTGCTTAGCCGGATGAGCAACCATTTTGATTTTTGCTTAGCCGAATGAGCAGCCATTTTGATTTTTATCGTCGGACAGTTTGATAATGTGATTTTGCCTATTACGTCACCAGTATAATCGACCGATTTTACCGTCTGATGGCGGCCGTTTTGAATTTTGCTCAGTCGAATCAGCAGCCATTTTGATTTTTATCGTCAGACAGTTTGATAATGTGATTTATTTCTTGGTCGGATGAATAGTCCTTTTGATTTTTCACCGTCACCCCGTAAACTTTCACGCTAATAGTTGACCCCCAGGGCGGAAATTTTACATTCGAAAAATATTAATAGAATTTATTGTAGTTATATATATTGTTACAAAGGGTGAAATCACCCGTTTTGCCCCCTCTTTAATGATCTAGTAGTCAGCATAGATAAAAGACGTTTATAAACCTCTTATGTCTTTAAAAAGAATAAGGTTGCTGCGCCAACCGATATTATTGTAAAAACAGTCTTGTTTCAGACTTTGAACAAGAAACACGTATATTGCATTAAAAGCATTTATCACGATATTTTTGTTCACGCCTTTGATTTGATAATAAGTAAACTCGCGGATCCATATTTTATTAACGTAACGCCTAAATCGTTACAATTGGTGTCAGAAGCGGGATCTTGAGTTCTTATTAATTGAATCAACTCAGTGCGCGAACTTTAATTATGAGTAGCAGTCGTTTGACGCGCTCACGAAGAAGAGAAAGTAGCGGAGAAGAACCTTTTGCTATGGAGAATCCGCGGGTCCCTGAAACAATTCCATCGCCTTTAGTGGACCCTCTTCCAATTCCTTCGACAATCTCTCAAATTGATCTGCTGAAGATCATGTCTCAACAGCAAGAGGCTGCTGAGCGCCAACAACAGCAACTTCTTCAGCTGCTTCTTGATCAACAAGAGCAGCGAAAAAGAGAACAAGAACAACAGTTGGAACAGCGAAAAAGAGAACAAGAACAACAGTTGGAACAGCGAAGAAGAGAACAGGAACAACAGCTGGAACAGCGCAGGCTTGATAGAGAAGCACAAGAACGATCCGAAACTAGTCTACACGAACTGTTCCGGACGACTGTGGCAGCTCTTCAGACTGTTCATCAGGTGAATGGCTCAGGAGAACCGGCTGTCACCCCACGAGGTTCCAGAGTCGTTACGCCGCTTCCCTCTCCTGTTTCTTCTCCTGTTCCCGTTCCCGCTGTTCGACAGGTCCAACATCCAGGACAGTTCCAGGATGTACGAGACTCAAGGTCTGTGCCTTTTACTAGGGGAGTAGTTGAATCCCCAATTGGTAGAGTAACGGTTATTAATGAGGTTGGCTTTTCCGAGCCTTTGCCTCAAGCTCGACCTCGATGTTCTCATTTTAATCAATTAAATAATTCAAGATTTCCTGAGGTTGCTTCTCAGATTAATGAGAAACCTCTTTTTCCTTTAAAACCGCCAATTTTTGACGGAAAAATACCATGGGCAGATTATGAACGCCAGTTTAATACAATTGCTAAACATAATCAGTGGGACTCCGCCATGAGGGCCCACAGTCTTGCCTCCTGTCTTCGAACGCCGGCTTTGAATGTTTTAACGGCGTTGTCTGAGGAAGAAATCTCTGATTATGAAAAACTTAGTTCTGCATTAAAGTTGAGGTACGGAAATGACCACTTGACAAAACTGTATACGGCACAATTACAGACAAGAAGACAAGGACGAGACGAAGACCTCGCGTCTCTTAGTCAGGATATTGAACGACTTTCTCGTATAGCTTTGCCAGACCACGAACCGTCTCGAAACTTATTAGCAACGCAAGCTTTTTTGAATGCGATTAATGATCCAGAAATTAAAATGGCCGTTGGAATATCGGGCCTCACTTCTCTGCGGGAGGCAACGGCCAAAGCCCTCGAGGTGGAGGCAATGAGAAAACAATATTTTGGGCTGAACAAGCTTCGTCGGATTGAGGTGTCTGAAAACGCCTCAGAAAGACGAAGCTTTGAACACTCGGAGGAATCAAAACCTCAAAATTATAGAAATAAAAATAATAACAAGTATTATAATCGTGTAAATCGTGGTTCTCTTCAGAATCACAGTAACAAACACGAAATTAGAGGCGCAGTTATGACAGATCAAAATGTAGTAACGTGTTTATTTTGTCATAAAATAGGACATGATGCTAATCATTGCTTTTTACTTAAAAAGAATAGTAGAGAAATGATACAAAACTCGCATTCAGACTCCTATAATTGGCGAAGAAGAGATAAAGAGGTTGGGGAAGAAAATCCTCAATCCTCAAACTAACTCTTCTTCTGAGGCTGGTTTGAGGAACTAGTTTCAGACGTTTTTATATAAAATTATCATTGGAGTTAACCTCTTTCTTTGAATTATTTTGGTTATGCGTGACAGGCATTCCCAACCTATTTTATTGCCTGTCAGGGAAATGAAGCTCGTCGAAGGTTAGGTAAATTTTCGCGACTTCAAATCTCATTTATTGATGAAAAATTTCGATCTTCTCATTCGCTCGTCTGAGCTCAGAGTAGATTTGATTGTTCATTTGCGAGTTTCCCCAGAAACTTCTTCCGTTCTCGTGAGGAGGAATCGAGCATTTCTTTAGAGCTACTCAGAACTATTCATGAGGTTCATGAGGATTGGCTAGTAAATCAAACCTTTTCTTCTTTATCAGCTGCCGTTTTGGTTATAATTGTAGAAACTACAGCCAACCAAGTTTTTCTAAAACCTTTTTCTTCAGAATCGAGTTTTTGTGTCGGATAGGCTTTGGTTTATTAATGTGAAAAGAGCCACGATTATTTTTCGAGGTCGATGAGCGATTGCTTGATTTTCACATTTTATTAACCTTAAGTGTCAGTTTTTGTGAGTACTTTTTCAGGTTACTTGACACAGCCTTTTCCCATCCAATCTTTCCCCGATTCCTGAGGATGACTGGTGGTCTTATTTTGAAGAAGAATGCAGAAATGATTCAGATAAGATCGTTTCTTTTCTTTTGAATACATATTTCATTTATTTTATTCAAGTATTCTCTCAAATTCACTTAGTGAATTTGAATTGTTATACCACCACTCACATTTGTCCTCCAAACTCTAGGGTGTGCTGTCTCAGAAGAAGCTCTGGATTCAGTCACCCCACGATTTCCTTATTTCCTATGAAGAGAAGTCTGTTTTTATCTTATTTGGTCCTGGAATTGTCGGTTCCCGGTTCGATGTTTTCATCTGAACCTGTTTCGGAGGGATCCTTCATGAAGAAGATTGAATTTCTTCCCGACATCAATCTGGGCCGTTGCGGATAACTTTGAATTCATGAAGCCACATAACACTCATTAACACTAACCTTTATAAAACATGGCACATAAATTTTTGAGATTATTTAACGCTCAACTATCTGCTCAAGGTTTTCTGTGGTTTACCTTGAGACTGTGGGCAAATGCCAGATAGTAAAAGGGAGTTCTTAAATTTTTAGAGCCACAGCTCCAACTCACCTTTGAGCACTGACTACTAGAATACTTTTATAATTATTTTATCTTTCCCGAGTCGGGACGACTCTTTTCCTCGGGGGGGAGTAGTGTGACAAAGGGTGAAATCACCCGTTTTGCCCCCTCTTTAATGATCTAGTAGTCAGCATAGATAAAAGACGTTTATAAACCTCTTATGTCTTTAAAAAGAATAAGGTTGCTGCGCCAACCGATATTATTGTAAAAACAGTCTTGTTTCAGACTTTGAACAAGAAACACGTATATTGCATTAAAAGCATTTATCACGATATTTTTGTTCACGCCTTTGATTTGATAATAAGTAAACTCGCGGATCCATATTTTATTGACGAAACGCCTAAATCGTTACAATATATATATATTTCGAATTACAGTTGCACTTAATTTTAAGTAAAGCTGGGGATGCTCGCCACAATTAAATAGGTCGGGAACGTTGATGGCGATTCGTAAACTTTCACGCTAATAGTTTTACTCCCCAGAGCGAAAAATAATATTTTCCACGTACTTCGAATACATTCTTTTGCGTTAATCGACCGGATGGTGACATCGCAATTAGATTTCGCGCTAATAGTTTGCCCCAGGCGAAAAATAATATTTTCCACGTACTTCGAATACATTCTTTTGCGTTAATCGACCGGATGGTGACATCGCAATTAGATAGACAGGGAATGTTGATGACGATCCGTAAACTTTCACGCTAATAGTTTACCCCCAGGGCGAAAATTTTACATTCGAAAAGTATTAATAGAATTTATTGTAGATGATTTATCTTGACCTTGGAGATTTGTTGATTAAAGTTATTCTTGGATATGAAGGTCACAACTCAAAACACTTTTTATCGTGTTAACGTTTCGGCCCTGGTGGGGGCCCTCCTCAGAACAATTTTATTTAAATATCTGTCACGAACAAAATAAAATAAAATAATGTACAAATAGGTTTGACAAAATAAGACATATTGGTGTAAATAATATGCAAAGGTGTTGAAGCAAGTATTAAAGAGGAATTACCTCATATGAGATGACACTTCCATTTACATAAATGCGTGTTGGTAATAGATGAATAAATAGAACAAAAAAGGCAATAAAGACAAAAACCGAAACACACTGCTTTCGCGACACGTAACTCCCACGAATTCATAATTATTGTTGGTTTGATAAAATGAAATAAAATACACAGCCGTTATGGTTGAGTCAGAGCACATACGCACAAGTGGAACGTCTAGTGTGTAGTGGGAGGAGGTCGATCTCGATAGTTATCAGAGCAACGCAGAGTCAACGGGTTAAACGGAAAACAAAATTTTGTTAAGGAGGTAAAATCGAGAGCAAGCTCAGTCGGTAATGGACAATTTACAATGGTCGTATCACAGAGGTGTAAATATTACTTAGATGTTCTATGTCTTGTTTACGGTTGACAGAATTAGGATGTGCTACGATATTGCACATTTCTAACAGTAGCCTATTATAATACAAAGGTTCAACGTCAATAATGCTAGCTTGAGAATAATCGAAAGAGTGGTCGAAATCGATGGCATGTCTCGTCAATGCAGTATAATTATCCTCGTGTTCATGGATATTGCGTTTATGTTCGGATATCCTGGTGTGTAGTTGTCTACTAGTTTGGCCTATGTAAGCTTTGTTGCAATGATTGCAAGGTATTTTGTAAACTACACCCGAGCGATTGCCCACGGGTAAGGGGTCTTTACCCGAATCAAACATCGAGGATATATCATGTGCACATTTGCCCACAAATTGAATTTTGTACTTGGAGAATGTTCTGTTGAGTGATTCAAACAAACCCGCAACATATGGGATGAAAATATAGCTTTTTTGAATGGTTTGTGTAGTAGTTGTATCGAAATTGTTGTTAGGGCTGGTAGATGACAAGATGGAATCATATTTAAACTTTATATGTTTGTTGAGCAGGCGAGGTGGATAGTCGTTCTTACATAATACCTGCTGAATCAAGGACAAATTTTTATTGTGAAATTCCATACTTGAGAGTCGGATCGCCCTGTCAACTAAGCAATTAATCGTTCCAATTTTGTATGATCTGGGATGGTGAGAATGGTAATTTAAATACCTTTGTGACCAAGTAGCCTTGTGGAACCAATCAGTTTTAATGAGCTGATTATCATTGATTATCAGGACATCTAAAAAGCTGATTTGGTGATTAGACTCTAATTCAGATGTAAATTGTAGTCTCGGATGGAAACTGTTGAAAACTGAAAGCATTTCTGCGACTTTATGCGAAGGGACAGCTGTAATTATGTCGTCTACGTATCTGAAAAAGAATGAAGGCTTGAAGTCTAGTTTATTGAGACAGTGTTGTTCAAGGTCATCCAAAACCAAATCAGACAAAATTGGAGAGAGCGGTGAGCCCATCGGTAAACCATACGTTTGAGCATATATGTTGTGGTTAAATTTAAATATGGCAGCCTTAAAACAAATTTGCAATGCTTTTAAGAGTTCGTTAAGTGGGACCGGAATTTTGTCCACCAGCTGATGCCAGCGCTGTTTGACAGCGTTAATTGCAAGATCTTGTGGTACATTAGTGAATAAGGATATAACATCCAGTGAAACTAAAATATAATCAGCTGGAAGACGAAGGTCACTAATAGCATTCACCAACACAAAACTATCTCTCATCCGTGACAAGGGAGGTATGATGTTGTTACCTATACATACATACAAACGTTAACACGATAAAAAGTGTTTTGAGTTGTGACCTTCATATCCAAGAATAACTTGAATCAACAAATCTCCAAGGTCAAGATAAATCATCTTCATCATATTAACGGAATAAAACGTGGGAACCATGGGGTTTTTTCATGATATCTCTCTTGCATATGGAAAGACTTTGGCGGGGAAGCTGCGACGTTGGGCCACCATATCCGAGTCCTTGTTGAAGCTTGAAAACCACCGCATCTTTCTTCTAAGCTGCAAGAAACGATCGATTTTACCAACCCATTTAAAATTCCCCAAGCTTATCTCGAACGTTATTAATTTTAAAATGTCTAAGTCGCGTTCTGTTTACACACACAATGTATACAAATTTCAAAGGTCGTTACTCAATCTTGAGATCAGTGACGCTCACGCGACCATTGTTAAATACCAAAATATTTTGTTGTCGCTGGAGAATGACATCTTAATTGAATTACCGGTTGAAGTGTCAAAAAAATTCTTCGACACGCAATACTTGAAATTAGAACCGGCCTTCAACGCTTACAAGACGGCTAACATCAACAAGTTAGCTAGTCTGATCAATAACAAAAAACGACTCAATTTTAATACAATTGACCCGACCTCTGAAAATTGGTTAGTAAACCTCAGCAGCACTGACATTCCGGTCAATGTTATCGACGTACTAAAAATGGGACCTAAATATGGCATTCCTTTTAAGAATAACCGCATCCCAACCAACAAACTCATATCGGATTTCGAATCAAAGATTTCCTGCATTCCTTCTAATTCTCGTAATACGGCCCGGCAAGATTTCACCAACACAATAAAAAAGTTCATTAACACTCCTGCTCCCCTTAACGCCGATAAGAATGTCCTTCATAAAATCAAAGAAACCAAGATCTTCCAAAACAACAATCAGGACTTGCTTTTCATGAAGGCGGATAAGGGAAACAAGACTGTTGTGATGAACAAACTAATGTACGAGTCTAAAATGTTGCAACAACTATCTAACAATAATTCTTATAAAGTTGTTAGATACGATCTCACCTCTACTTTGCAACAAAAAGTAAAAAAACTAACAACTGATTGGGTCAACAGCAAATTCATCTCTAATCAACTGAGACGTCAAATTGCAAAAACGGATTGCCTACCACCTAGAGCTTACGGACTACCGAAAATCCACAATCCTGATACACCGGTACGAATTATTGTGTTCTTCACTGATAGTCCGACGATTAATCTGGCTCGTTTCCTCAGTAAATGTATAGGTAACAACATCATACCTCCCTTGTCACGGATAAGAGATAGTTTTGTGTTGGTGAATGCTATTAGTGACCTTCGTCTTCCAGCTGATTATATTTTAGTTTCACTGGATGTTATATCCTTATTCACTAATGTACCACAAGATCTTGCAATTAACGCTGTCAAACAGCGCTGGCATCAGCTGGTGGACAAAATTCCGGTCCCACTTAACGAACTCTTAAAAGCATTGCAAATTTGTTTTAAGGCTGCCATATTTAAATTTAACCACAACATATATGCTCAAACGTATGGTTTACCGATGGGCTCACCGCTCTCTCCAATTTTGTCTGATTTGGTTTTGGATGACCTTGAACAACACTGTCTCAATAAACTAGACTTCAAGCCTTCATTCTTTTTCAGATACGTAGACGACATAATTACAGCTGTCCCTTCGCATAAAGTCGCAGAAATGCTTTCAGTTTTCAACAGTTTCCATCCGAGACTACAATTTACATCTGAATTAGAGTCTAATCACCAAATCAGCTTTTTAGATGTCCTGATAATCAATGATAATCAGCTCATTAAAACTGATTGGTTCCACAAGGCTACTTGGTCACAAAGGTATTTAAATTACCATTCTCACCATCCCAGATCATACAAAATTGGAACGATTAATTGCTTAGTTGACAGGGCGATCCGACTCTCAAGTATGGAATTTCACAATAAAAATTTGTCCTTGATTCAGCAGGTATTATGTAAGAACGACTATCCACCTCGCCTGCTCAACAAACATATAAAGTTTAAATATGATTCCATCTTGTCATCTACCAGCCCTAACAACAATTTCGATACAACTACTACACAAACCATTCAAAAAAGCTATATTTTCATCCCATATGTTGCGGGTTTGTTTGAATCACTCAACAGAACATTCTCCAAGTACAAAATTCAATTTGTGGGCAAATGTGCACATGATATATCCTCGATGTTTGATTCGGGTAAAGACCCCTTACCCGTGGGCAATCGCTCGGGTGTAGTTTACAAAATACCTTGCAATCATTGCAACAAAGCTTACATAGGCCAAACTAGTAGACAACTACACACCAGGATATCCGAACATAAACGCAATATCCATGAACACGAGGATAATTATACTGCATTGACGAGACATGCCATCGATTTCGACCACTCTTTCGATTATTCTCAAGCTAGCATTATTGACGTTGAACCTTTGTATTATAATAGGCTACTGTTAGAAATGTGCAATATCGTAGCACATCCTAATTCTGTCAACCGTAAACAAGACATAGAACATCTAAGTAATATTTACACCTCTGTGATACGACCATTGTAAATTGTCCATTACCGACTGAGCTTGCTCTCGATTTTACCTCCTTAACAAAATTTTGTTTTCCGTTTAACCCGTTGACTCTGCGTTGCTCTGATAACTATCGAGATCGACCTCCTCCCACTACACACTAGACGTTCCACTTGTGCGTATGTGCTCTGACTCAACCATAACGGCTGTGTATTTTATTTCATTTTATCAAACCAACAATAATTATGAATTCGTGGGAGTTACGTGTCGCGAAAGCAGTGTGTTTCGGTTTTTGTCTTTATTGCCTTTTTTGTTCTATTTATTCATCTATTACCAACACGCATTTATGTAAATGGAAGTGTCATCTCATATGAGGTAATTCCTCTTTTATACTTGCTTCAACACCTTTGCATATTATTTACACCAATATGTCTTATTTTGTCAAACCTATTTGTACATTATTTTATTTTATTTTGTTCGTGACAGATATTTAAATAAAATTGTTCTGAGGAGGGCCCCCACCAGGGCCGAAACGTTAACACGATAAAAAGTGTTTTGAGTTGTGACCTTCATATCCAAGAATAACTTTAATCAAGAATTTATTGTAGTTATATATATATATATATATGTATTGTAACGTACTTTGACGTTACGGAAAATAAATATGGATCCGCGAGTTTAATTATCAAGCCAAAAATCAAGAGCGTGAATAAAATGTTGTGAAAATGCTTTAATGCAAGATATGTGTTTTTCGTTTTAAGTCTGAAACAAGACTGTTTTTACAATAATGTTGGTTGGCGCAGCAACCTTATTCTTTTGAAAGACATAAGAGGTTTATAAACGTCTTTTATCTATGATGACTACTAGATCATTAAAGAGGGGGCAAAACGGGTGATTTCACCCTTTGTAATGTCACGAGCGCCGCACATTTACCCAAAATGTAACATTACCGATCATAACAATTTCATCAATTATTATTATTTTTTTTAGAGACAAGGAAGCATAGGTTTAGTTAGTACATATAAAATATTTTATCATAACAGTTCGTGGTATAGCCAAGCGCAACGGCGTAGTTGGACAGCCAGCAACGTCAGCGTCTTCGCGCCCGCCGGATCCCGGGTGTAATCAACACCGGGATGAGGCGAGCGCGAAATCACGCGCTTCGAGGATGACCGTTGCGAGGCGAGCCTTTGTTTTAAATTGCAAAGTCAGCAGAAATTCGCTCGCCGCCCGACGTTCCAAGGGGTGTCGGACGAGCGAGCGAAGACAGTCCCGTTAGAGACAGCATCAAACCAACATCTACGGAATCAGGCTCCTTCAGAGCTGTCGAGTAAAGAGTTATCAGTCTTGGGTCTCCGACGATCACAGAGAGAATTCCCTGTAAATCTACCCGCGGTCATTCAAGCATCTCGCGTCGCGACATCAGTCTGTGAAGTTAGAATTAAGCGCAATAAGCAAAGCCACGAACTTAATCAAGCCGTGTAGTACGTAAGTGAGTGAGTGAAGGTGTAAGCTTCGGCACCTTCGAGGCCGAAGCCGAATCCACAAGCGAGATCGAGAAAGAGCGAGAACGTGAGTAGCGTAAGACTATACTGTAAGCTTCCTTGTCTAAATATCGCTGCTTCTAGTTATTCCATTAAATATTTTCACTTGCTTCCATTTAAAATTGGTACATAATAATTGAAATCCTCCAAACCATTTCCCACGGAACGCCCTGTAGAAGACGTTCACCCCCGAATCCATCAAAAATTAAATAAATAAACCTCGTTAATAACAAAGAGGGTAAGTCGTCGCGTGCGAGACCGCTCCGCACGTGACAGTAACACTACTTCCCCCCGAGGAAAAGAGTCGTCCCGACTCGGGAAAGATAAAACAATTATAAAAGTGATCTAGCAGTCAGTGCTCAAAGGTGAGTTGGAGCTGTGGCTCTAAAAATTTGAAGACTCCCTTTTTTACTATCTGGCATTTGCCCACAGTCTCAAGGTAAACCACAGAAAACCTTGAGCAGATAGTTGAGCGTTAAATAATTTCAAAAATTTATGTGCCTTGTTTTTATAAAGGTTAGTGTTATTGAGTGTAGTGTGACTTCACGAATTAGAAGTTATCAGCATTGGTCCAGATCGATGTCGAAAGAAATCCAATCCTCTTCTTGAAGGATTGCCCAAACGAAACAGGTTCGGGTGAAAACATCGAGACGGGAACCGAAAATTCCAGGACCAAACGGGATAAAACCAGACTCCTTTTCATAGGAAATAAGGAAATAGATGGGTGACTGATCCTAATCTTCTTAAGAAACAGCTCACCCTAGAGTTTTGGAAGGACAAATGTAAGTGATGGTATAACAATTCAAATTCACTAAGTGAATTTGGGAGAATACACGAATAAAATAAATTAAATATGTATTCAAAAGAAAAGAAACGATCTTATCTGAATCATTTCTACGTCCTTCTTCAAAATAAGACCACCAGTCATCTTCAGAAATCGGGGAAAGATTGGATGGGAAAAGACTGTGTCAAGTAACCTAAAAAGTACTTACAAAAACTGACACTTAAGGTTAATAAAATGTGAAAATCAAGCAATCGCTCATCGACCTCGAAAAATAATCGTGGCTCTATTCACATTTCAAAAGAAACCAAAGCCTATCCGACACAAAACTCGATTCAAAAGAAGAAGTTTCTAGAAAGAAACAATCGAAGAAAACAAATTTCAAATTGATCAGCAACTCAGAAATAACAAATCATTATAAGAAAAGTCCTCATTGAAGACAGTCCTCATGTAATTCCGTTGACCCCACTCAAAAGTACACGTGAACTTGTAACAGATCCGTTTGTTACTATAAAATAAATACTTAGGAACTTATCTTTCTTTCTTTATTTGTCGTAGTACAGTGTTGAGTCGGCCCCGGGTTCCTTTATACTTGATACTTCCCTTACAGGGTTCGTCGCTTTTATGGTAAACGTAAAATATGCTCGTTCGAAGGGATACACGACGATATACATGAAATCAGACAATGTTGCGTTACCAAACTTATACGTGTTATTCCTGGACCGGCGGGTGACCGACTGACTCTTACCACGGCTCTCTACTAAGCCGTCACATTGCCCCTCTTTGATTTTGATACAGATAACTTATTTAATAATTATCCAAATTCAAAATCATTATTGACATAGTTCTAAAATTAATTCATTCACCCATCTTTCATTTATAATCATCCATTCCTTACAACTATTTTGTTTTTTTTTTTTTTTTTTTTACATAATTTTGGGCACTTGATACCCCCGTCGATACATTAATCTTCACAAAATTGTTGCTGTCAATATTTCATACCATTCGTCACACCTTATTCTAGTCATGCATTTTTGTTATTCAAAAGATCGCTTTATGGTAGATGGAATTACAGTATTTAACATTTCAAATTTTATCATGGCTTTTGTTATTATTATGATTATTCATTAGTGGGTAGATTGATGGTATTTTTTTAAACTACAACGGTTATATGTTCCTATGATTTTGTTATTTTGCTTTATATCTATCAATCTATAAGCATTTTCATTTATAACCCGCTCTATTTGGTAGGGACCTTGATAGAGTTCAAAGAATTTATGAGTCACTTTATCAATTGCGGAAGATGGATAAGGAACTTTTAATAAAACCAGGTCTCCTAAACTCAACTTCACGGTTGAAATTCCTCTCTGATTGCGCTTGCGTCGCTCAAAATTCTTTCGGATTTGGTTTCTTGCTAAAGCTATTTTCGTTTCCATGGTTGTATCTACTGTGGTTGGGAATTTAACTAAGTCTTGAATTTCATCATGAGGTTTCTTATTAAATTGCAGTTCGTATGGTGTGAAAGATGTCGAATGATGTGTTGTAATATTCAATAACCTTTCAATTGTCTTGACGTGTCTTGCCCATGCTGTGTGTTGATTAGAGCAAAATGTTCTAAATAATCTTCCTATTTCCCTCATAACACGTTCAGTTGGATTCGATTGAGGATGACGAATTGAAGAAAACTTTACTTGAATTCCCTCTTTTTCTAAATTAACTTTCTATTTATTAGCTGTAAATTGTGTTCCATGATCGGACAGAATCGCTTTAGGTTTTCCAACATTGATGATATAATGATCTAAGATTTTATTTAAACTAGCTTGCGTTGTAGCTTTCTTCAATGGATACAACTTGACATACTTTGAAAATGCGTCGATGGCAACTAATAAGTACTGTACGCCTCCTATAGATCGTGGCAACGGTCCATAAAAATCTATTGTCACTAAGTCATTTGGTTCTTCTGCATAAACTAATTTATACTCTCCTTGCATACTATATGATATTGGTTTAACACGCTGACATACATCACATTTCCTAATATATTTCTTTATGCACCTCCTCATCTTTGGCCAATTAAAAAAAGTTCGAATATATTGTGTAGTTTTGTACGTTCCCGCATGGCCTAACTTCTCATGAGTCGTACTGGTTATGACTAATTCCAATTTTTCTGGTACTTCGATAGTCCACCGATTACTTGTTCTGTTTAGGGAAAATAGTATGTCATGAAATAATTTGAACTGGGCGTTGTCTCCTTTACTTCTTATCAATTCAATTATTAACTTTAATCTGCCATCTTGATATTGCAGTTGTCCTAATTGTTTCATTTCTTTCTTATATGTCCCATCCATTGCTATAGCTGCGATAACATACTCACTGGTAATATTCTCTGGGTCAATGCCAATTTGATTACTTAAACATGACACCAGTAATTCATTTGATTTTACGTTATTTTGTTGGTCCTCATGATTTCTACTGAAAAAGTCAGCTACTAAATTATCTATTCCCTTGCAATGTTTTATGTCAAACGCGTATTGCTGTAATAATAAACTCCATCTCATTAGACGTGAGTTCAGAAAAGGTGTAGTTTGTAGAAATGTTAGTGCTTGATGGTCAGTTATAATTTGAAAATGACTTCCATACAGATAAATTCGGAATTTGGTCACCGCATATACTATTGCCAACAGTTCTTTTTCTGTAGTACAATAGTTTAGTTCCGCTTTCGATAAACAACGACTCACCAGTGATATAATGTACTGATGCCCTTTTTCATCTATTTGGTATAATATTCCACTGATACCTGCATCGCTCGCATCTGTTTGTACTCTAAACGTCTCATTTTTCTTGTGATGTTTTAATGTCACGCAATTTACAAAGTTTTCCTTTAAATTTTTAAACGCTATTTGATGTCTTTCCTGCCATTTCCATGCACTATCTTTTTCAAGTAGTTCTCTAAATGGTTGAACATAATTTGAGTGTTTTCGGCTGAACTGTCTATAAAAATTACAAATACCCAAAAATCGCTGCAAGGTTGTACGATTTGTTGGTGGTGGAAAATTACATATGGCCGATATTTTTTCAGGATTTGGTTTTACCCCCGCTGATGAAAGAATAAAACCAAGAAAAGGTACTGACTCCTTGCAAAAAAGTGATTTGCTTAATCTGAGTTTAAAATTATATTGATTCAGACGATCAAATACTAGATCCAAATGGTGTATATGATGTTCAAAGGTAGACGAAGCTATCAGTAAGTCGTCAACATAACAAGTTAAAAATTCCTCAAAATCATTACCCATTGTCATATTCAGCGCTCTAATGAAACCACTGCCGGCTGTCTTTAACCCAAATGGTACTCTTCGAAATTGATACAGGTTGCTATTGTGTAAAAAGGCTGTGAACTGTCTTGAAGACTTTTCTAGTGGTATCTGCCAATATCCTTGAGTTAAATCGGTCGTGGTCATATAATTTACACCATCGAATTTTCGTAGTAATTCTTCTATAGGTGGGGGCATTTCATTATCGGATTCTATAATTCGGTTAAGGTAACGTGCATCTAAACATATCCTTATTTGGCCATTTCGTTTTGTTACTACTCTTACCGGATTGCAATAAGGACTCACTGATCTCTCTATTATTCCTGCTTCGAGCATTTTCTTGATCTCTATGTCTACAGCATCTCTCAACTTCAGTGGTATTGGATACGATCTTCTAACATATGTTTTATTCCTAATAAGTTTAATTTTATGTTCATATACGGTGGTACAACTGGCCGTATCAGAAAACAAATTTTGATGTTTTATCAGCAAAGTAAACAGTAATCTCTTCTCTTCATCGTTTAATCTCGTAAGGCTAGCCACGATCGTCTGTGCTTCCTTGAAAAAATTGTGATCGCTATCTTGTTCTAGCTTTCTCACTGCGCTTCTCACATTTTTTGTTAGATTTTCATCTACTTTCTGGCATGCCAATGTCATATTTTGTACATTGTCAAACGATTTTTTGAAAATAATTGGATCATAATGGATTTCTACATAACTGCATTTATCTTCAACATTCATCAATTTTAAATCATCATCAATTTCATTCTTATTCAACGTTACATCATCACATAATGCTTCTTGCGCACTCTTTATTAACATATCAATATTGTCTTTCACATTATTGTCAATTATTACTTCCTGATCATTAATTTTATCTTTTTCTACACCTATGTTCATATCTGGCTTTGAATCCATTTCACTTCGATTACATTGTACTATCCTTATATACATATCGTCATCCACGGTAACAGATCGCAATTTTTCCACAGAATCACATTCGTACGAAACTTTCGACGAATCGACTGATACTTTATTAATACTAATAGACTGCTTGTTGTAATCTATCATTACTTTATTGTACATGAGCCAATCATTACCGAAAATTACATCATTAATCAAATTAGGGATAACCAAAAATGCAGTACGAATTACTTGATCCCCAATAACGACGTCGATTAAAATTTGCCGTTTTACAGGCGTAGTTCTTCTTCCAATCGCGCATAAGATTTTTACATTGCTTACTGGTAGCTCATTTAACCTGTGTGAACTCCCTAGTTGCAGGTACAATTTTTCTGAAATACCCGTTACCTGACTGCCTGTATCAATCAATACTGAAGTTCTATGATCAAGAATGGAGGCTAAAAGATGCGGACTATAATGGTTCGATTTTGTTGGATTTTTTCTTTCATCTTCCGGTCCCTTTAGTACATCCCAAGAGAGGTCCTCAGTATAATCATAAAATTGGCAACCCGATGTTGGACCTTTTTTCATCGCGTTGCTAGCTAGTTTAAATTTGGCTGGTTATTGCGACATGCATTAGACCCTTGATTTAGAGTACTAAGGTTTGGGGGTGGTTGTCTGAAATCTGGTATCCTAAAATTTGTTTGGCGACGCCTGTATCCTGATTCTCCACAACTGGTCCCTTGATTGTGATTTTGTAAACTCATATTTCTAACGTTGCTCGTTTGGCTATTTTGATTGAACATTCTACGTTTTTCCTTCTCACGTTCTTCATGCCCTAAATCCAAATGACTTAGTGCTTGTATAACTCTTTTTGTATCTGAAAAATCAACCGCGGCAAGCGCATCTCTGACACGCCAAGGCATTTGTTGTATTATTGTGTAATTAATTTCAAATTGTTCTAATTTTGGGATAAAATATCTCGCTTGCTTTGATTGTTCCATAAAATACGTTATCAAATTATCATCCTGATTCTTGTACCGACGCAAACTCCATTTGCTTTTCAACTTTACTTGTATTGGTATAGAATAAAATTCAGCTAAAAATGCCTGTTTAAAATCTGTGTAATTTCTTACTAAATGTGAATTGACTTCCATCCATATTTTTGCTCTCGACTCCAATGCACTTTTTACAACGATCAATTTATGCGCTTCAGACACATTTTTTAACTCAAAATAACTTTCCATATTTTCGATAAATTCCACTGGATTTGATTGTTCCTCATTGGAAAAAGATTCTAATTTAATATCAATTTTTACTTGTTGAAAACTACTCATCAATCCTTGCACCAACAAATTACCATTATCTATCGCAGGTGAATTTCTTAATTGTTCTATTTCTCTAGTTTGTTGTTCACTGATTGACCTCAACTGTCTAACTTCAGTACTTAGCTCTTTCTCTTTGTTTTGATTACTTCTGAGCTCTTCAATCTGCCTTTGTAAATCCGCTATGTTTTGAAGTTGTGCCCTCAACTCCTGTAATTCCTTCTCCATGGTCGCTGATCTCTTTTGTCTCTTATTTTTCTCCTTTTCTGTACTATTTGTTATGGATAGCCTCTTAGGTATCACTCCTGACCTCAACCTGGTAATTGGTGTGTTTTGATTTAGTGACATATAATAATACAATTTACATAAAACAATTAATATTCCACAATTATGTCAAGGTTCTTCTAAATAGAAAGCCTAAGTTTTCTATCACGTCTATTGTTCGGGCGCCATTTGTAACAGATCCGTTTGTTACTATAAAATAAATACTTAGGAACTTATCTTTCTTTCTTTATTTGTCGTAGTACAGTGTTGAGTCGGCCCCGGGTTCCTTTATACGTGATACTTCCCTTACAGGGTTCGTCGCTTTTATGGTAAACGTAAAATATGCTCGTTCGAAGGGATACACGACGATATACATGAAATCAGACAATGTTGCGTTACCAAACTCATACGTGTTATTCCTGGACCGGCGGGTGACCGACTGACTCTTACCACGGCTCTCTACTAAGCCGTCACAAACTTGAACTCAAAAGAACACATCTCTTTAAATGCGGGGGCATTATCACATAAATGTCTCCCGGACAACATCGAAGATCTTTCTGAAAAGGAAATCTCTGATTTCCTCGATTCCAAATGGAAAGAAATGTCATGTGGCAAGTTAAAGGGATTCCAAGAAAAAGGCAGAACAGACTATTTTTGCCAATCTTGCTTCATCCTCCAGTAATTTCATCATATCGAATAACACAAATGAATTATAAGAAACATAAAAACATTTTTTTTTTTTTAAACAGCTCAGAACCCGAGTTATTGGACCACAAAATATCCTTTCACCTCACGTTCCACGAGGAAAAGGCAAAATGTTGGTTCTGCGGCCAAAGTCTGTTCGTCACAAAAAGAGGGACGAGTGGATGCAACGAATGCAAAGAGGTGAAAGACGAAATTAAGAAAATTAAAAATGTTACTCGTTACTTCCTTCCTTAATTATATTAATTATTGAAATTGGAATAAAGTTTCTTATTGAATAAATCCCTTTTTTTTAAACGCCAAACAAGAAATTTCTCCAACCTCGTCCTCGTGTTATTGCAAAACAAAAACTAGAATCAACTTGGTCGGCTGTGGATTCTGCATTGATAACCAAAATAGGAGCCGACAAAGAAGAAAAGGTTTGTTTTACTAGCCAATCTTCATGAACCTCATGAATAGTTCTGAGTAGCTCTAAAGAAATGCGCGATTCCTCCTCACGGGAACGGGAACTTACTCGAGCGAAAGAAGTTTCTGGGGAAACTCGCAAATGAACAATCAAATCTACTCTGAGCTCAGACGAGCGAATAAGAAGATCGAAATTTTTCATGAATAAATGAGATTCGAAGTCGCGAAAATTACCTAACCTTCGACGAGCTTCTACAAAACAATTGCTACTGAATATCGATCTTTCCATCACCTTTACAGGCAATGAAGTTGTCTGAAGATGTCTATCTAACATAACCATTTGAGCGAAATGCTGAAAATAATAGCAATAACGATCTGGGTCCTGATACATCAAATCTAGAAGATTAATTCCAGCTACATCTCGATATTCCTCAAGAGGTTCTAAAAGTGTACAGACCTGGCGATCTGCTAAAAACCTCTTGGTGAAAGTTGTTTTTTTGCATCCGATATTTCCTTCAATAATAATCGTAAGCGGTCGAGTTTTACTCAAATGAATTCCAAAAGGCAAATTCTTCTCCCAATCGATGACCGACTGTAGAGAAGGTCAAGTCGATCACAGTCGTCAAGGGTGTTTGTTTGAAGAACTAACCTCGAAGGATGTTCCTGGTCTTGGAGAGACTGTTCCAGGTTGATCTTCTTCAAATGGAGCAAGACGATCCAAGTGAACCACTTTCTGACGCGAATGAGGAGATCTTCGGATTCTATAAACAACATCATTTATCCGGTTAACCACTAAGTAAGGGCCTTCCCAATTTCTTTGTAGTTTTGGACATCGTCCTTTCTGTCTTCGGGGTTGAAGGAGCCAGACAGAATCTCCAGGAATAAATTTTAAATCTCTGGCTCGAATATCATAACGAGTTTTTAATTTATCTGAAGCCATAGAAATTCTATTCCTAGCAAAGTGATGAATTTCTTCTAAACGTTGTTGTAATAAAAAGGCATAATCTGTTTGATGCTGTCTTTGCACAGGAACAGGGCCTTTCTCTAATTCTGACGGAAGTCGGAGATTTCTTCCAGTAAGCATAAGGGCTGGCGTCTGCTTCGTCGTCTCATGGATCGCAGATCTGTAAGATAAGGGGAAGAAAGGGATCCAGGAGTCCCAGTCTCTCTGATTCTGCTCTACGAAGGACAACAAATACTGTAGTAAGGTTCGATTTAGACGTTCTATCATGCCGTCAGATTGCGGATGCAAAGGAGTCGTACGAGTTTTTCTAACCCCTAAAATCTAAGTAACCTCTTTCATTAAGGTTGACTCAAAATTTCGGCCTTGATCAGTATGAAGTTCTAGAGGAACTCCGTGTCTACAAATAACCTCTTTAACGAATGCCTGTGCTACAGTGGAGGCTTCTTGATCAGCGAAAGGAACCACTTCAGGCCACTTAGTAAAATAATCAGCAATAACCAGAGCATATTTATTTCCAGAATGGGTTATCGGGAGAGGTCCGAGAACGTCCATCGCCATCCTTTCAAATGGAGCTCCCACGTTGTAAATTTGAAGAGAGCTTTGTCCTTTCGCTCGAGGTCCTTTCTTTGCTGTGCAGATTCGACATCTTCGACACCAATTTTCAACGTCCATCCGGCAACGGGGCCAAAAGTAGAAGTTGCGAATTCTGCCTAGAGTTTTATTTGAAGCGAAGTGTCCGCCTGCAGGAGAATCATGATAAAGAGCAAGAATCTCCGGAACTCGTGACCTGGGAACCAAAAATTGCCACCCAATTTCTTTCAAGTCTGCAGATTCCCATTTTCGGTATAAAATTCCATCAATCAAAAGGATAGAGTCCCATTGAGCCCAATAAATTTTCAAATCTGGCTCGGCTAAAGATATATCCTGCCAGTCCGGGCGAGTTTCTGCTTCTTTCCAAGACTTCACTTGATTCAAAGTGTCGTCCTCTTGTTGTGATTTTCTCCATTCCTCCTGGTTATTTTCGAGAGAAATCTTCCATATCATAGGGGAGGGGTCACGATTTTTCTCTAATCGTGCACACTGTTTACACTCTGGCATTTCCTCGCAGGGTCTCCGAGAGAGAGCATCGGCGTTTCCATGATGAATTCCTGCTCGATGACGAATGTCAAAATCGTACTGACCGAGCCTTTCTAACCATCTAGCTACCTGACCTTCGGGAGATTTGAACGAAAGTAGCCACCTGAGAGAAGCATGATCTGTACGTATCAAAAATCTCCTACCGTACAGATAATGGTGAAAATGTACTACGGTCTTAACAACAGCTAAAAGCTCTCTACGAGTGACACAATAATTCCTCTCGGTTTTACTCAAAACTCTGCTGAAATAGCTTGTCACTCTCTCCTGACCTCCCTGAATTTGTGACAGAATCCCGCCTATTCCTGAAAGAGAGGCATCCGTATCTAAAATAAAAGGAAGTTCGACCTCTGGATAAGCTAAAATCGGCGAAGAAATAAGATTTTCTTCCCATTTCTTGAAAGCCTCTTCGCATTCCGGGGTCCAGTCAAAAGGAATCTTGATTCCGGTCAAGTGATGGAGAGGTTTAGCTAGCGAAACCTTTTACAAATCTTCTGTAATACGTACAAAGGCCTGAAAAGCTTTGAATTTATTCTTTATTCTTAGGTGTCGGCCAAGAAGAAACCTTCTCTATTTTGGATGGGTCGGTCTTCACACCTTGTGCTGAGACGACATGTCCGAGGAAGCCTACTTCTTTCTGGAACAGATGGCATTTTTTCGGGCTCATTTTCAGGCCTGCTTGCTTTAGCCTAGCGAAAACTTGTCTGAGATTTTGAACTTCTTCTTCAAAGTTCTTGCCAAAAACGATTATATCGTCTAAATAAACGAGGCATATTTTGCCAGTGAGCCCATGGAGAACAGCTTCCATCATTCGTTCAAAGGTAGCTGGGGCATTACTCAAACCAAACGGCATAACCTTGAACTGCCATAATCCTCCTAAACCCGTAACAAAAGCTGTTTTTTCTTTATCTAGAGGATCCATTTCGACCTGCCAGTATCCGCTCTGAAGATCTATGGTGCTGAACCAAGTTGCACCAGCTATCAGGTCGAGTGTCTCGTCGATTCTGGGTAGAGGGTAAGAATCTTTCTTCGTTATATCGTTCAGCTTCCTGTAATCGATACAAAATCGTTTGGATCCGTCCTTTTTGTTAACAAGGACGATTGGTGAAGCCCAGGGACTAGACGATGGTTCAATCACATCGTTCATTAGCATGTCTTCCACAAGCTTCTTCACCTCTTCTCGGGCGTTGAGAGCGAGTCTTCGAGGAGCTGGTTTGATTGGTGAACTCTCTCCGACGTCGATCTTGTGCTTGACAGAAGTACATCGGCCGTTATCACCACTATCGTTGGCGAAAGAATTTATAAATTATAGCAAAAGAGATTCAAACGATTCTACCTGAGCTGAATTTAACGAAATCGAAGATTTCTCAACAAGGCTCTGTGAATGTGAAGGGAAATGTTGCAAATCATCCTCTGAAAGTCCTATTTCCCGAATTCTAGGAGAAGTCCAATAAATACCATTTCTATTTGTACAATGAGTTATTTCGCGATTGTTTGAAGCTAGTGAATTTCTCTTAGTCGAGATAACACAGTTGTGAGCTGTAAGAAAGTATATTCCCAAAATACCTTCATCCTCTATATCTGCTATAAAAACCTTATGTGGAGAGTCGATACACCCAAAAAGGTTAATTTGGACAGTAACCTGTCTCAAAATCGGGGTCGTCTCTCTAGTGGCTATTCGCAGAGATAAAGAGGGAACGATCTGGTCATCGGATTTAAAGAGATCCGATCGAACTACGGTTACTTCCGCGCCGGTGTCTATTACCCATAGACAATCGACGCCATTTACAGTACCGCGCGCGTAAAGACCAGACTGTCGTAGACTTCTAATTAAAAACTGTTCTCTAAGAGGGCTTTCACTCCTAACAATCTGCGATGATTTTCGCCCCGACAAATCATCTGGAATCAGTTTTTTGGGTGAGTTCCTGGGGGAGAACTCGACTGAGGATTTGCTTCCCCTATTTCTATATTTTTCTTACGCCATTTATAAGAGTTTGGATTCGAACCTTGCATCGATTTTCCACTAATTTTTTTAATTAGAAAACAATGATTGGCGTCATGGCCTGTTTTTTTACAAAATATACAAGTCAAGCCGGTTTGACTTGTCATGACCGCGTTCTTAATTACACGCTTGTTTTTCTGGTTTTGAAAAGAACCTCGATTTCTTGGTTTAAAATTACTATTGTTATTTTTATTTCTATAATTTTGAGGCGTTGGCTCCTCCGAGTGTTCAAAACTTCGTCTTTCTGAGGTGCTTCCGGACACCTCAATCCGACAAAGCTTGCTCAACCAACAATATTGTTTTCTCATTGCCTCCACCTCAAGGGCTTTGGCCGTTGCCTCCCGTAGAAAAGTGAGACCCGATGTCCCAACGGCCATTTTAATTTCTGGATCACTGATTGCGTTTAAGATAGCTTGTGTCGCTAATAAATTACGAGACGGCTCGTGGTCTGGCAAAGCTACACGAGAAAGCCGTTCAATATTGTAAGTTTATATATTTATTTTGGAATAAGGAACAAATATCTTGTTTTTTGTACATAAGCCATTCACGCATACATTCAACAAAATGATAAGTTTTATATATTTATTTTGGAATGAGGAACAAATATTTTGTCTTTTGTACATAAACCGTTTGAGCATACATTCCCTCACGTCATACACTTTTTGTACATAAACCATTCACGCATACATTCAACAAAATTATAAGTTTTATATATTTATTTCGGAATGAGGAACAAATATCTTGTCTTTTGTACATAAACCATTCACGCATGCATTCCCTAACGTCATACACACTCCTTCACACACCACAGATTTTTATACATGAGATCAATGACCCTTCCCGTTCGCACTCAAACACTCAGGGACCATTACGTTCATACAAGAATGAGGAGTGCTTATCTTATATCGGCGGCCTTTTCCCACGTTGGCTCTTTCCCTTGTTCCGAGGTCTGCTGATCGGCGAATTGGGCGATTTCGTCACATTCCTTGCCCTTGAACTAGGAGGAGATTCGGGTCTCTGTATTTGCCTGGCCAGGACGAGTTGGGACCTCACGGATGACCCCCGAACACGCTGTTGATTAGACCCTGCTCGGTTGACGACCCCGGAACGAAAGAGGCAGAGCTCCGGTCTCACCTGTCGATCTCGCTAATAATTGGGAGGGTGGGGATTGGCAGGTCGAAATATCGATTCGACGGACTTATTTCGAGAAATCGATGCGGGACACTCGATGTTGATCCACGCGATCAACATTGTTCGTTACAATATCTTGGCTAAGTGACGCTAGGTCTTCGTCTCGTCCTTGTCTTCTAGTCTGTAATTGAGCTGTATACAATTTTGTCAAATGATCATTTCCGTATCTCAATTTAGGTTTTTCATAATCGGAAATTTCTTCTTCAGATAATGCCTTTAAAACATTCAAAGCCGGCGTTTGAAGACAAGAGGCAAGGCTGTGGGCCCTCATGGCGGAGTCCCACCGATTGAATTTTGCAATTGTATTAAACTGACGTTCATAATCTGCCCATGGAATCTTTTCATCAAAAATTGGTGGTTTTAAAGGATAGAAGGGTTTCTCGTTAATTTGGGAAGCAACCCCAGGAAATCTCGGATTATTATATTGATTTAAATGAGAATATCGAGGCTGAACCTGAGACAGAGGCTTGGAAAAACCAACCTCATTATTTACTCTTGTTCTACAAATTGGGGATTCATCTACCCCCCTAATGAAAGGCACAGACCTTGAGTCACGAACATCCTGGGATCGTCCTGGATGTTGGACCTCCTGAACAGCAGGAACGGGAACAGGAGAGGGAACAGGAGAGGGAAGCGGAGTAACAACTCTGGAACCTTGAGGGGTAACAGCCGGTTCTCCTGAGCCATTCACCTGATGAACAGCCTGAAGAGCTGCCACAGTCGTCCGGAGTAGTTCCTGAAGACTAGTCTCAGAACGCTCTTGAGCTTCTCTATCTAGCCTCCGCTGCTCCAACTGAGAGGCAAGCTCCCTTTCTCGCTGTTCTCGTTGATCTTGAAGCAACTGGACAAGTTGTTGTTGTTCTTGACTAGCCGCATCCAGAAGCTGCCGTTGATGTCGTTCGGCGGCTCCTTGTTGTTGGCTCATAATCTTTAGTAGGTCGATTTGTGAAACTTAGACCATCGTAGGGACAGGGAAAGAGTCCACTGAAGGTGCACAAATTGTCTCGGGAACCCGCGGATTTTCCGTAATGGAATGTTCTTCTCCGCCACTTTTCTGACGACGAGAACGTGTCAAACGACTGTTGCTCATAGTTTATTTCACGCACTGAATTGACTTAATTGAAAAGAAACTCAAGATCCCGCTTCTGACACCAACGTAACGTACTTTGACGTTACGGAAAATAAATATGGATCCGCGAGTTTAATTATCAAGCCAAAAATCAAGAGCGTGAATGAAATGTTGTGAAAATGCTTTAATGCAAGATATGTGTTTCTCGTTTTGAGTCTAAAGCAAGACTGTTTTTACAATAATGTTGGTTGCCGCAGCAACCTTATTCTTTTGATAGACACAAGAGGTTTATAAACGTCTTTTATCTACGATGACTACAAGATCATTAAAGAGGGGGCAAAACAGGTGATTTCACCCTTTGTAACAATATATATATATATATATATATATATATATATATATATATATATATATATATATTAGAGTGTCCCAAAAAAACCGACTAATTTTTTTTTTTCAAAGAACATTGAAAAATCGTCAGAGTATCTCTAAAAAATGACCCTGTGAAAATATAAGCTCTTAATATTAATATTTAGAGGTGGCGATTTGTAATTTTCTATTTCCCATTTAAATAACATGGGAAAATTTTTTTTTGAACTTTGGAATTTTGTGATGGGATAACGAGCTACTTCATAAGTATGACAAAATCAGGTCTTATAGGAAATTTGATGCTCTACAAAAAAGGTCTGATTGACATTTTGCGTAAATCCAGCCGTTTCAAAAATATCGAGCCTCAAACTTCGGACTGTTTAAAATTATGCTTTTTTTGTTCGTAAATACAACAAAAATTAATTTATATGTATTATAAACCCAGAATCATCAACTGAACAATAAATATATGCATATATTTGACGGAATGCAGATCCGAAATTATTAATAATTTGACAAATGATAATTTTTATTGATTTTTAGCGAAAAATATTTACTCACCTAAAAAAAATTAATAAAAATTATCATTTGTCAAATTATTAATAATTTCGGATCTGCATTCCGTCAAATATATGCATATATTTATTGTTCAGTTGATGATTCTGGGTTTATAATACATATAAATTAATTTTTGTTGTATTTACGAACAAAAAAAGCATAATTTCAAACAGTCCGAAGTTTGAGGCTCGATATTTTTGAAACGGCTGGATTTACGCAAAATGTCAATCAGACCTTTTTTGTAGAGCATCAAATTTCCTATAAGACCTGAGTTTGTCATACTTATGAAGAAGCTCGTTATCCCATCACAAAATTCCAAAGTTCAAAAAAAAATTTTCCCATGTTATTTAAATGGGAAATAGAAAATTACAAATCGCCACCTCTAAATATTAATATTAAGAGCTTATATTTTCACAGGGTCATTTTCTAGAGATACTCTGACGATTTTTCAATGTTCTTTGAAAAAAAAAAAATAGTCGGTTTTTTTGGGACACTCTAATATATATGTATGTATACATATATATATATAAAATAAAATGTATGTATACAAAATATATATATAAAAATATATATATATTTTGAATTACAGTTGCACTTAATGTTAAGTAAAGCTGGGGATGCTCGCCACAATTAGATGGGTCGGGAATGTTGATGGCGATTCGTAAACTTTTACGCTAATAGTTTGCTTTCACTACCACTCACCCAAATTCTTACGATCTATCTGCATATATTAACTCAACGCATCCGATGCAGACTAATCAGTCTTACACGATACGTGCAAGTCAGAGTTCATTAAAGTTCTGCAAATATCAGCGTTAAAGTCATGGCCGCTGAAACATACTCAAATATCGTCAAAACGATGGAGAACGCGCACGATTTGTTGGGCGAGCTGCATCCCGAGCAGGAGAACGACAATATCTTCCAGCACTGGATTGACGTTGGAATGGAAAATCTCCAATTGCTGCGTGATGTTTCCAAGCGTCCGAGAACGAGCATAGGTGCGAAACTGCAAATTCAGCATACAATCACGCTCGTACAATCCTGGATAGCAAAGATTCGGTAGCAGCTGAGGCAGCGACAGCAGCAGCGGCAGCAGCAGCAGCACGCCGTGGTGATGGGTGCTAACATCGGCAGCCCTGCGAGCGTGCAGTGGGACGAAGTTGAAAGTGCTTTCGCCAACCGAATCCGAACGGGAGTTGTAACGAATCTCGGGCACAAGAATTTGGACGCCTTTTTCGACGACGCGCAACGGATCATCGTTGAGCGATTGGGGCTGGTACTGGGCCAGGAGGGTAATGTGAAGGTTAACCTCACATTATCGTGCAAATTCAAAAACATAAAGCACGAGGGGATTGCGGAAGAAGTTAAAAGCTTCAACACTGCCAACATCGCGATCCTCCCCTCGAGCGATATCGACGGTTGGTTTACACACGCGAGGGCCGATCTACTTATGAAGGTTGAGGATTTTGAACAACGCGATTCTGGGTGGAGCATGATCGAGATCCTCAATACTGCCGTAAATATCAGCCGGTACCAGCCTCTCGCTGCGGGACTTTCGACATTCGTTGAGCTACCCAAGGACATTCAGCGGAAGAGAGCAGTGGTGAACGTGAAAAACAAAGATGAAAGATGTCTTCTCTGGTCCATCACCGCAGCACGCCACCCGACCAACACCAACACCGATAGGACTCTCCATTATCGCCGCTTTATCTCCGAGTTGGACTGTACAGGTATCAAATTCCCTGCTACTCTACATGATGTGAAAAAGCTTGAGAGATTGAATAATTTGCGAATCAATGTATATGGGATAGAATCTCAAACTTTTTCAGAGCATGCAAAATCAAATAACAGCGTCATCGTGCCAATTTATTTGAGCGATCATTTGAGTACCGCGAACTTTGACACGATTCATCTTCTGATGGTTGAGAGTAACCCAGAAAATGATATGGCTCGCGAGTTAACACCAAGATTCCACTTTGCTTGGATTAAAGATCTTTCGCGATTGGTGAGCAAACAATTGTCTAATCATGATGGTCAACTGTTTTTATGCGACAGATGTTTGTGTCACTTTAGTGTGAAACATGCCTACGACAATCATCGGCATGATTGTATTATGCTGAATAAAGTACGCATGGAATTTCCCGAGTCGACGGATTTAGCATTTTCAAATTTTCGGAACAAGGGTACCGTCCCGTTTGTCGTTTACGCCGATCTCGAATGCATATTAGAGTCTATACCGATTGACGAATTCCAAAATCACGTTTCAACCCGTAAAACACGTGAATTTCAAAAGCATATCCCGCACAGTGTAGCGTACTATGTGCATTGCGCGTACGATGAGACTTTATCGGAGTTCCACAGTAAACGTGGCGTTGATTGCATAGATTGGTTCATGCGGCAACTTAAAGATTTATCGATTAAAGTAGAGTCACGCGTCAAAACCATAATTCCGATGGAGCCTCTTACTCAAGTGTAACACGATCGTCACATGCGCGCAAAGAATTGCTACATTTGCGAAAAGCCGTTTACCCCTGAGGAGAAAAAGTGCCACGACCACTGTCACTTCACGGGTAAATATCGTGGTCCTGCTCATAATCGGTGTAATTTGAGGTTCAGAGAGACGCGCACAATTTCAATAGTTTTCCACAATTTGTCCGGTTACGATTCTCACTTTTTAATAAAATCACTCGCGTCAACTTTTCCCGGTGAAATTACCCTGCTACCCATAAACAAGGAAAAATATACATCCTTCACGAAACGCGTTGATGGGACGATGATGCACTTGAGATTCATCGATTCGTTTCGATTTATGGCTAGCAGCATCGATAAACTTTCCAAATATTTGAATGATGCAGACAAGCCCATAACACGTAGATTTTATAATAATCCGTCTCAGTTCAGTTTGATGACCCGTAAAGGCGTTTTTCCCTATGAATACGTCGATTGTTGGGGGAAACTCGATGAACCGCGATTACCCGCAAAGAAACATTTCTACTCGCACCTCTGCGATGCAAATATTTCAGACGTCGATATGACCGCATACAGCTCGCATAACAAGGGATACAAATACCTACTGTGCCGATAAAGTCCAAGAGTAGGAAAGATGTTACTGCTGCCATGAAATCTGTACTGACCCAGAGCCGTATACCTACACATCTACACGTTGATCGAGGCAAAGAATTTTACAACAGCGAATTCAAAGCCCTCGTGAAGGATCACAATATCAACATGTATTCGACATTTAGCAACTTAAAGGCGTCGATATGCCAACGTTCTAAATGAACATTGAAAAATAAAATGTGGATGCGGTTCACTCTCCAAGAATCGTACGAGTGGATTAATATTTTGGCTGATTTAATGAAGTCCTACAACAACACCAGACATCGCACGATTTGAATGAAACCGGTGGATGTTAGCACGGGGAATGAAAAACAGCTGTATCGTAATGTGTACAAGCCTCGGCAAATCAAACGAAGTGATGGGGCGCGGAAATTCAGTGTGGGCGATCGAGTTCGAATCAGCAAGTACAAGAATGTATTCGAAAAAGGCTATACGCCCAATTGGACGACTGAAATATTCACCGTGAGTGAGGTGAAAAATACCAATTCATCGAGGGGGGGCTTCTACGAGGAGGAGCTAGGCAAAGTAAAATACCCCGACGGCTATCTTGTGGAGAAAGTATTACGCAAACGGGGGAATCGGGTCTATGTGAAGTGGTTGGGTTTTGATAGTTCGCACAATAGCTGGATAAATAAGACAGACATGTAACATAACTTGTATGTATTTTCCGAATTACAATAAAAGATTCCAATGTACAAATATTTCCACACTTATCTCCTTTGCATGCACATGTGCCATACTCGATACCATGAAAATAATAATAATAATAATCTGCAATTTTCCATACGATTATTACACATTTTATTTTTTGCAAAACTGTTTTTTATTTTCAGAAAACTTTTTTTCATTTTCTGAAAACTTTTTTTCTCGCGGTAAACGAATAAAAATGAATAATTTCTCAATATATTGATAATATGTATGTAATATTTATTAATTGCCTTGGGGTTACAAGGACTTCCCTTTTCCTCTTCCTTCACAATATTTTTTTTTTTTACATGTTTTCTTAACCTATTCTTACCCTATTCTTACTTCCTACCCTATCCTCACTCAATTTCTAATTGCCTGTGCCCTGTGCCGTTGACTTGCCATTCCCTTACTTTCCCTCTTATCCTTTTCTTATTCTTCATCCTTATCTTTACTTAACCTCATCTTATTTTACCTCATTCTACTCCCTAATTCGTCCTTATCCTAATCAACTTCTATTTCCCATTCATCTCTCACTCTTTCATTCTCTTGTACATCCCTGATCCTTTCCAGTTCTCCCATCCAGACTTCTCTCACCCCCTCCTCACCTAACATCTCCCTCACCACCTCCTGCCAGCTTTCCCCCCTTCTATCCCAGCCCACGCACCTTTCCCATACGTGCTCCCATGTTTCCTCCTCCCCCCCGGACACCCTACACCTTCTCTTTTCCTCTTGTTCCCAGTACCTTGCCTCCTTCATCTCGCTTCCTAATCTAAATCTTGCCACCCTTGTCCACCTGCTTTCCCCCCATCCCTTTCCCAGATACCCTGGTAACCCTTCTCCTTTCACTAGCCTGTACCATCTGTTGTACCTCGATTCCCTTATTTTCTCCCACCTCTCTTTTCTCTGTTCTTCCCTCTCTCTCTCCTCTATTTCCCTAAACTCCATCTCGCCCCTCTCCCTTCTCGCGACTACCTCTCTACTCTCTGCTCCCCTTTCCGCAAAGAAACTTTCCCTTTCTCTTTCCCACCTCGATCCCTGCCTCCCAGCTTCTGCCTTGTCCTTTATCTCTTCCCAGCATCTCCTAGCTAACTCGCTACCCTCCCCTATCTCCAGCTTCCTTTCAAAATTCCATGCCCTTCTCCCTGTCCTAATCCTTAGCTTCTCCCTCTGTAGTTCCTCCGTTACTAGATATCCCGGTGTTCGCCCATCCACTCCTAATGTCCATCTCAAGAACCTATCCTGTACCGCCTCGACCGCCCTCCACTCCCTCCACCCCCATATCTCCGATGCATACTCTATTACCGTCCATACTAGCCTGTCAAATAACCAAATCCTTTTTTCCCAATCCCTCCCAAACCTTCTTTTTCCTACTCCCCATACCTGCCTCATTACTACCCCTGCCTTCGTACTCTCTCTTTCACCTGTGCTTCCTGTCCCCCATTGCACTTTACTCTATACCCTAGATAGCTGAACTCTTTCACCTCCTCTATCTTTTTCCCTTTCCATCTCCAATCTATGTTTTTCCTTCTACCGCCACCTTTCCTAAATCTCATAATCTTTGATTTCCCTACATTCACCGTCAGCCTTTTCCCATCCATATACCTTTCTAACTTCCTAATCATTACCTCCATTTCCTCTTCACTTTCCGCTAGTAGCACTATATCATCCGCATAAGCTAACGTACATACCCTGCCGCCGGCCAACTCCACCCCCCCAACCCTTCTCCCTCCCCCATTTCCTCTTCTAAATCCGCCAGCAGCAGGTTGAACACATGCGGACTGAGCGGGCATCCCTGCCTTACCCCCCCCCGCCGTCCAGAACGCCACTCCTACCTTTCCCCCGCTCCTCACCCGACTCTTTGTTTCCTTGTAAATTTCCTCTATCCTTACCCTTAGCCCTTCCCTCACCCCTGTCCTTTCCATAGTCTCCGACAGCACCTTCCTGTTCACTGAATCGAACGCCGCTTTCAAGTCCACAAAGAACGCCATAATATTTCCCTTATCCTTTCCCACCTGCCTATTGATTGAATAATTAAGTACATATACATTATCAATTGTACCCATGCCTTTTCTGAAACCCGTTTGATTTTGCGGTATCAAGCCCTTTTCCTCTACCTCTCTTTCTAGCCTATCTGCGAATGCCATCGCATACACCTTATATAGAGTTGGCATCAACGTCACCCCCTATACTCTTCTACCCTTTTCCCCTCCCCCTTCTTAACTATCGGCGCTATCAATCCCTCTCTCCAATCCTCTGGCCAGCCCTCCCCCACCCAAACTCTGTTACATGTTTTCCATATCCACTGCTCCGTTTCTTCCCCCCCATACCTCCATACTGCGCTAACTATTCCATCCCCCCCTGGTGCCTTTCCATCCCTCAGCTTTCCTATCACCTTTTTAATCTCATCCCTCTGCAGATCCTCTTTCCCGTCCCCCTTCCTATTTACCGTCCCCCCGACTTCTGTTACCTTGCTTTTTATTCCGCCTAATAATCCCATGAAATACTCCCTCCACCCTTGATCTCCTATTTCTTCATTCACCCTCTTCCACTTCTTTCTTTCCCTGTTCACTATCTCCCATACCTTGCTTTCTGTCCTTGCTTCCGCTGCTTCTTTTGTGAAACCCTCATTTTCTTTCTTTTTCCTCTCCTCGCATAGCCTATTATATTCCCTTCTTTCCTTTCTATACGCGTCCCCTTCCCCCTCCCCCTTTCTCCATTTCCTTAGACTCTGCTTAACTTCCGCTTTTTTTCGCCTACATTCCTCATCCCACCATCCCTTTTTCGCTTCCCTCCCTCTTCCTTCTACATCTAAGGCTCGTCTAAACTCCCTTATTCTTTTCTTTATCTCTTTGCCTACATCCGCTTCTCCTATCCCCTCCCATTTGACTTCTGTTCTAAACCTCATCCTACCCTCCTCCGTCCAGTCTCCTCTGCTAGTTCCCCCTACTCTTTTTCCCTTCCTTGTCCTAGTCACTGCCCCCCTCATTCACACTATTACCGGGTGATGATCCGAGTCAACCCTATCCCCAATCTCTATCCCTTTGACCCTATCCCTTACCTCGCTGTCTCCTATAGCGTAGTCTATCACCGTCACCCCCGCCCCTCCTACATACGTAAATTCTCCCTCCTCATCCCCCTCTATGTTCCCGTTCATTATTGCCCATCCTGTCTCTTCTAAAAATTACACCAGCTGCCTACCTTCCGAATTTATTTTCCTGTCCTTTGATTTCCTACTCTTACTCTTCTCCTCACCTTCTCCCCAACATCCTCCCGCCTCCTGCCCTGTCCTGGCATTAAAATCACCCCCCACTAGCACTTTTGCACCTCCCTCTATCTCTTCTGCCCGCTCCTTCAATTCCCCTATCTTCTCTTTTAGATCCCCATTTACGTATATTCCTATTACTACCCACTTCCCCCCCCCCCCCCCCCCCCTACACTTATTTTCCTTATTATCATGCCCTCTTTTACCTCTTCCCTCCCCCCCTCTCCACTTACTATCTCCTTTCTTACCCCTGACAGCATTCCGCCTATTGCTCTTCCCTTCCTATTTTTCCTCACCGCATACTGCACTTCCCATTTATACCCTGCTGGCAACTTATTCCTAATCCTTTTCCACCCCTTCTTTTCTGTCCATGACTCCATTAGAAATATTACATCCCATTCCTCTAGCCCCCTCCAGAAATCTTCATCCTTTCTCGCGAGCTCCGCCACATTCCAGAAAACTACTTTCCCTTTCCGTCTCGCCTACTCCCCTCTCTCTCCTCTTTATCTCCCTCCCCTCCTGCCTCTGCCCCCCCCCCCCCCCCCACCACCATCCATTCCCCCGACTTCCTTTCCCTACGTACCCCTTCCTGTGCTTCTATACTTCCCTCTTGTCTTTCCTCGCTTGCTGTCTTTTCCCTATCGCTTTCCCCTGCTTTCCCCCTCCCCTCCCTTTACCCTTTTTCCCTCTCTCTTCCTGCACCGTCCCTAAGCACCACTCCTATCTCATCCCACTTCCACATTTTCCCTTCTATCCAGATCTTTGCATACCCTATTCTTACACTGTTTCCCCTTCTCTCCTTGATAGCTGCTATCTCCCTCAACTTCCATTTCATTTTCCTCTCTGCCCAGATGAGATCCTTCTCTATTCTCTCCTCCCTCCCTTTGAGTAGGCTTTTTCTTCCCATTACCTGCCTCTTTCGCTGCCCATTTCCTAGTCTTGCTATCCATATCCCCTTTTCTCCCCCCTTTTTCGCACCTACTCCCACATATCCTTTACCTCGACCTCTACCCCTATCACCTGCATAATCTTTTTCAACCCTTCCCTTTCTCTTCCCTTCTCTAGTCTTGCTCCTCTCAATACTATATTTCCCCTTCTTTCTTCCCTTTCTTTCCTCTCTATGGCCCACTCCATCTCTTTCAACCTATCTATAGTTACCTGCGCCACTTCCGCCTTCCCCTGTCCCTGCCTTTCCCCCTCGCCTTCTGCACTTGTCTTTTCTAATTCTACCAGCCTCTCTTTTACCCTTTCCATCTCCCCCCCTCTCCGCTCTTCCACCTCTTCTAATCTTTCACCTAGATCCCTTATCATTTCCTTCATCTCCCCCCTCTCTACTTCCCACTGCTCTTCCCTTCTAGTCATTTCCCCTTTAATCTTTTCCATTTCTTCCCTGATTCCCCTTCCTTGCCCTTTGACCTCTTCTAGACCTATCTTTAACTCTTCCCTAATCAGCCTTAGCATATCCCGTATACCCCCTCACTCTGCCTTCCCTTCCTCACCTGTCTTGCCCTCCGGCGACCGATGCACTTTCCTGCTTTTCCCAAAAACTCTTTCTCTTTCCTGTATCTCGTCTGCATCCTCCTCCCCTTTTTCCCCTTCCTCCTCCAGCTTTCTCTTCTGTAGTGTATCGTAGTACGTATGAGAGCGGCACGCGGAGCGAACAAGCTGTCATGTATAATACACACACAGCTAAGTTGGTATGATGAGTGATGGAGTATGTGTGTGCGTATGTGTGTGTCGGAGCACGCCGTGCTCCGATATAGAAGAGACCCACTCTGGTGCTAGTCGCGCTACCGCACGCCACGGCTTAGGCTAACATCCCGAGTATCCTTTGTACATCCTACGCATTTGTAATACTGCTATTAATATAATAAACCATTATCTCTTTATCATTTAACCTAAGTGTTTCACTCATTAATCGTATTAGTTGAATACATCACATCTTCCATAAGTCTAGCACCGTCCTCGCCGATCCTAGGCTATGCCTCCTATCCCTCCCTAACGCTGCTACTGCACCCGGCCTACCTTTCTTTTTCTCCTCCTCTTCTCTATTAACCCCTTCTTTTGGCCACCCGCGTTACTCATACTCTTTCTCTCCGCCATCGCTCTCTACCTATCTACCTGCCGCCCACCTGTCTCTGCTCTTTCCCCCTTCTTACTCCCTAGGTGTCACCGCCTATTCTTGTCTTATCCTTACCGTTGCCGTCCGCCGGCTCTTTCTGCCTAACCTCAAAACTCTCCCCCTTTTTTCTTTTTCAACTGTCCTTCCCTTCTATTCCTGCCTCCCTATTCCCTTCACCCGTCCTCCCGTCTATGTCTTCTCTGCTCCTTCTCTGCCCTATTTCCTTTTCTCCTCACCTTTGCTATCCTGCTAAATCCTCGCCTTTCCACTTACGCTCTTTCACACACCTGCCACTCACATCCAAAACGAAAACGGAAGTCTATATTGATAATAAATAAATAAATAAATGGGTAAACAAATAAATAAATAAATGTTGAGTATATGAATTCACATTTTCAAATCCAGTCTAAATCGTTTCCGCATGATGGCGGATCGCCCGAGGTGTCAAACGTAAATATTCACAATAATTCTACGTCTACAGTTTTATCTTATAGCTATCTCCTTTCCATGCACACGTGCCATACTCGATACCACTTAAAACTTCTTTTCATTTACTGAAAACTTTTCTCGAGGTATGCGAATAAAAATAAATAATTTCTCAATACATGATTAATAAATGAATGAATGAATGAATAAATAAATGAATAAATAAATGAATAAATAAATGAATAAATAAATGAATAAATAAACAAATAAATAAATAAATGAATGAATAGATAAATAAATGAATAAATAAATAAATGAATAAATGAATAAATAAATGTTAAGTATATGAATTCACATTTTCGGTGTCGGTCTGTCCAGGTATCAATTGCCGCTTGTCATCCTACCAACTGAGAGCCAATTTTTATTGTACGATCGTGCTTACTTCATGTTTTTTACTCCGTATCAAACACTGGGGGAGGGTCAACTCTTGGTGAGCCATCAGACAGCGCTTATGTTCATCAAACGCGATGCTATTTATCGAAGAATTTTTTACACCCTTGACGCGCTTACTCACTTTTTCCCCATCCCCACCCATCGTAGTAAATGTGTACAGCTTTGCTCGCAGTCCCACAAACTCTGTCATAATTTTACCATTATTTTCATCCTTCATTAGCCCTAGTCGTTTCTCGTTTTTAAGCGGAATGCCATACACATTGTCGGGCGGATAGTCAGAGGTATCAAACATTGTATCCACATCACGTTTGATGATATCGTAGATGTTCGATACGTTAAATTGATAAATAAGGCTGTCTGTGTCGGTATACAACAATTTGACCTCGCTGTTCGAAAAGTTGGAGTTCACATAATTATAGTGAAAATCGTAAAGAATGATTTCTGACAGATATAGAATCGATGCACCGACGTAAATAGGTTTAGCAAAATGAACTTTGACACGATTCATTTCAATGATGGCCATATCAGCGCCAAATACGGTGCAGCTGTGAAAGTTTGCCCTGGCAATAAGCGCTCTCACACCACCTCGTCCCTCCCATTTTGTGACCAATTTTACATCTTTATGATTTCGCACATTCTCCATAGTCTTGCCGAACACAGCGTTATTCATGAGTTTGTAAAAGTTTTTCTCAAATTCATTCCTAGACCGCTTGCGCATGTCCTTGTTGAGCGTGATGTAAGGTTCGAGCCATGGAGATTGTGCAAACTTTAATACTCTGTGCACTTTCGTTACTTTCAATCCTAAACTCAAACACTGCTTCAAATTTCTATAGTGCAATATATACTTTGTTTTAGGGTGTAGGTTGGTCGCGAGTTTGGCGTTTTTACCACCTGGAGGAGTAAAATGCTCGGGACAAAGAGGCAAGTCTTTGTGATCCTCGTAGAGTTCTACAGGATAGTCCAAATCTACCTCCAGAAAGTAACCGATCGGCGAATCGTCCGGATGGTTTGTTATATCGATGTGCTGATACTCCCACTCGAACGAGCCGACCGGTAAATGCACGCTCAAAGCCGCTCCGTACAGGTTATTCACGTCAAAATACGTGAGATACGACTCCGCTTTGTTTGAATCAAAATCTGTTCCCATGAATCTATTATTGGCGCGAGCGTGTCGATTAGAAAATTGCGCTACGCCGCCTCGAAAGGCTCTATCAATAAATAACACCATTTCAGGATTGTCTAAAAGTCGCAAAGTTACATTGGTATGTTTGAGCATCGCGTCAAAAGCAAGTCCCGGTGCAGTGTGGTAGTCCAACGGATCTAAATCGTATGTTTTGAAGCAGCTAGCGTGGAAATTTTCGAAAATATCGGCAAGCAAAAGAACATCTGTCTTGAAATATAAATCCAAATAGCCGCCCAATGACTCTAGATGAAATTCCCCCCAAACATTTTTAGCGTGCTCGTAATCGGTGTTTGAAGTGTTTGCATCGCAGAGGTGCGAGTAGAAATGTTTCTTTGCGGGTAATCGCGGTTCATCGAGTTTCCCCCAACAATCGACGTATTCATAGGGAAAAACGCCTTTACGGGTCATCAAACTGAACTGAGACGGATTATTATAAAATCTACGTGTTATGGGCTTGTCTGCATCATTCAAATATTTGGAAAGTTTATCGATGCTGCTAGCCATAAATCGAAACGAATCGATGAATCTCAAGTGCATCATCGTCCCATCAACGCGTTTCGTGAAGGATGTATATTTTTCCTTGTTTATGGGTAGCAGGGTAATTTCACCGGGAAAAGTTGACGCGAGTGATTTTATTAAAAAGTGAGAATCGTAACCGGACAAATTGTGGAAAACTATTGAAATTGTGCGCGTCTCTCTGAACCTCAAATTACACCGATTATGAGCAGGACCACGATATTTACCCGTGAAGTGACAGTGGTCGTGGCACTTTTTCTCCTCAGGGGTAAACGGCTTTTCGCAAATGTAGCAATTCTTTGCGCGCATGTGACGATCGTGTTACACTTGAGTAAGAGGCTCCATCGGAATTATGGTTTTGACGCGTGACTCTACTTTAATCGATAAATCTTTAAGTTGCCGCATGAACCAATCTATGCAATCAACGCCACGTTTACTGTGGAACTCCGATAAAGTCTCATCGTACGCGCAATGCACATAGTACGCTACACTGTGCGGGATATGCTTTTGAAATTCACGTGTTTTACGGGTTGAAACGTGATTTTGGAATTCGTCAATCGGTATAGACTCTAATATGCATTCGAGATCGGCGTAAACGACAAACGGGACGGTACCCTTGTTCCGAAAATTTGAAAATGCTAAATCCGTCGACTCGGGAAATTCCATGCGTACTTTATTCAGCATAATACAATCATGCCGATGATTGTCGTAGGCATGTTTCACACTAAAGTGACACAAACATCTGTCGCATAAAAACAGTTGACCATCATGATTAGACAATTGTTTGCTCACCAATCGCGAAAGATCTTTAATCCAAGCAAAGTGGAATCTTGGTGTTAACTCGCGAGCCATATCATTTTCTGGGTTACTCTCAACCATCAGAAGATGAATCGTGTCAAAGTTCGCGGTACTCAAATGATCGCTCAAATAAATTGGCACGATGACGCTGTTATTTGATTTTGCATGCTCTGAAAAAGTTTGAGATTCTATCCCATATACATTGATTCGCAAATTATTCAATCTCTCAAGCTTTTTCACATCATGTAGAGTAGCAGGGAATTTGATACCTGTACAGTCCAACTCGGAGATAAAGCGGCGATAATGGAGAGTCCTATCGGTGTTGGTGTTGGTCGGGTGGCGTGCTGCGGTGATGGACCAGAGAAGACATCTTTCATCTTTGTTTTTCACGTTCACCACTGCTCTCTTCCGCTGAATGTCCTTGGGTAGCTCAACGAATGTCGAAAGTCCCGCAGCGAGAGGCTGGTACCGGCTGATATTTACGGCAGTATTGAGGATCTCGATCATGCTCCACCCAGAATCGCGTTGTTCAAAATCCTCAACCTTCATAAGTAGATCGGCCCTCGCGTGTGTAAACCAACCGTCGATATCGCTCGAGGGGAGGATCGCGATGTTGGCAGTGTTGAAGCTTTTAACTTCTTCCGCAATCCCCTCGTGCTTTATGTTTTTGAATTTGCACGATAATGTGAGGTTAACCTTCACATTACCCTCCTGGCCCAGTACCAGCCCCAATCGCTCAACGATGATCCGTTGCGCGTCGTCGAAAAAGGCGTCCAAATTCTTGTGCCCGAGATTCGTTACAACTCCCGTTCGGATTCGGTTGGCGAAAGCACTTTCAACTTCGTCCCACTGCACGCTCGCAGGGCTGCCGATGTTAGCACCCATCACCACGGCGTGCTGCTGCTGCTGCCGCTGCTGCTGTCGCTGCCTCAGCTGCTACCGAATCTTTGCTATCCAGGATTGTACGAGCGTGATTGTATGCTGAATTTGCAGTTTCGCACCTATGCTCGTTCTCGGACGCTTGGAAACATCACGCAGCAATTGGAGATTTTCCATTCCAACGTCAATCCAGTGCTGGAAGATATTGTCGTTCTCCTGCTCGGGATGCAGCTCGCCCAACAAATCGTGCGCGTTCTCCATCGTTTTGACGATATTTGAGTATGTTTCAGCGGCCATGACTTTATCGCTGATATTTGCAGAACTTCAATGAACTCTGACTTGCACGTATCGTGTAAGACTGATGAGTCTGCATCGGATGCGTTGAGTTAATATATGCAGATAGATCGTAAGAATTTGGGTGAGTGATAGTGAAAGCAAACTATTAGCGTGAAAGTTTACGGATTTTCATCAACATTCCCCGGCCTATCTAATTGTGGTGAACATTCCCGGCCTATCTAATTGCGATGTCGCCAGGCGGTCGATTAACGCAAAAGAATGTATTCGAAGTATGTGAAAAATATTATTTTTCGCTCTGGGGAGTAAAACTATTAGCGTAAAAGTTTACGAATCGCCATCAACATTCCCGACCTATCTAATTGTGGCGAGCATCCCCAGCTTTACTTAAAATTAAGTGCAACTGTAATTTGAAATATATATATATATATATAATGTTCCTTTTTTCACTTTGTCGAAGCTGCGATGAGTTTCTCTGTAAATGGAGTTTATTGTTTCGTATACTATTACATTACATTACTTTTCTTTACATTACGTACTTATATTCTACGTTGAATAAAAATAATATTACCTGTAAATGGAGAAACGACATTTACAGCTCATTTTCCTCTCGTTCTGACGTTTCCACGTGCGATTCCGCTGATAATAGCTTATGTACTAATCTGTCATAATGCCCTCGGCATTCTATTGTCTCTATTCGCTCATATTTACACGTATGTACTATTGACCGTGAAACTGCCAAAGGCGCTTATTGTTGTGCGGTGAAATTTCAAATTTGGGAGTGAGGAAGAAATATGATGAGGTGAATATAGGCCTCGTCATATTTGTTTACATCTCCCCCTCCCCGAAGAAAAGAAACCAGTGAGGAGACACTGGTCTTCTTGAATAACCTTTGGGACCGGTAAAAGCTTTGTAATGTGAAACAATGACTCTGACTTATTTCGATCTGTATGTATTTTATAAATTGAGTTTGAAATTTTTTCTATAATTTTGTATGGTCCGATTTTTAGTCAATCTAATTTTTTCCTATTTAGTCTATGGCTATTTTCAACGTAAACTAGGTCTCCAATATTAAATTCATGATATTTTCTATTTTTGTCGAATTGCTTTTCATTATATTCATGTGATTTATTTGTATTCTCTAGAGCACGTTTTCTATCTTCATGCAAATCGTTTTCTGTTTTTTCTTGTTTTAGCTATTCTGGTAAGATTGTACTGCTTTTTCCTTCCAATAAGTATCTAGGAGAGAATCCTGTTACAGTATGTTCTGTATCATTGTACTTTTCTATGCACTCATGTGCTACAGTTGTCCACGCAGTTTTTGATTTTTTTTGGTTCATCTTACATCTAATTTTATTAACTAGCGTTTGGTTCAGTCTTTCATTGAGTCCGTTTGAAAACGGTGCGTTCACTGCTGTAAAATTCAAGGTTATATCTTCTTTATTCAAAAATTCTTTGAACTCTTTGGAATTTATCCCTGGATATTGATCGGATAGGATCATGTTTATTTTATTATTTGGCAAAACTGTCTGTATCAATTTTATAAAATCAGTTGCATTCTGAGTTTTTGAGGTCAAAATAGTAGCATATCTTGTGAAATGATCATCGAGCAAGTGTAAATACTTTTTTGTTGACCGTGAACCTCCGAATCCGCCAATTGTATCTATAGACACTATTTCATAGGGGTAAGTCGCAGGACCTAATTGGGACATTAATCCAATTTTGTGCTTTCCTCTTGATTCATTTTTAATGCAAACTCCACAGTTTTCGCAAATTGTTTTAATATTTTGATTCAGATTTTTTGCTATGTAAAATGGTTTTATCTTATTTTGTATTTGTTTTATTCCTAAATGACAATAGAAGAGGTGTACTTTTTGTATAAGTTTTTTACTGAAATCTTCTGAGAGTAAAATTTTTTCACTTGTTCCTATTCTTTTATAATACGTGTTATTCTTGTATAGTAACTTGTCTTTACCGTTTTGGATGTCTTTATTGTTTTCTTGATCGTTCTGAATGTCTTCTATTTTCATGAAATTAACGGTTTTTAAAATTTCTTCTTCATTATCATTAGGTTCTAGTACTGGGTTTCTGCTGAGGCAGTCTGCTTCTAAATTGTCCTTTCCTGGAGTGTATTTTATTTCGAAATCGTATTGAGATAGATGATGCATTAAGTCACCTAATTCCTCATCTGTCCTAGAGCTAATATTCATATTTTCTGAAGGTTTATGATCCGAGAAAACCGTAAATGATTTTCCTATAAGCCAGTGCTGCCAGAATTTTATTGCCTCTTTTATTGCTAAACATTCTATATAGATAGCTTTCTTTCTTTTTTGGGACACATTTAATTTTTTTGAAAAATATGCGACTGGTTTATCTTCTTTGTTTAATTGTGTTTGTTTTAGTACAGCCCCAATGCCTTGTAAGCTTGCGTCCGTGTGGATATATATTGGCAGATGTGGATCGAAAATTGTTAAAATCGGTTGAGAGCAAAGTAGAGATTTCATGCTCTCGAAAGCTTTTTGGCATTGTTCGGACCAAATAAAGTTTTGCCCTTTTCTTAGTAAGTTATGTAGCGGATCTAAGGTAACCGAAACGTTTGGTATATATTTGCCGTGAAAATTCACTTTTCCTAGAAATTGTCGAACATTTTTTTTTGTTTTTGGCGTTGGAAATTTTTTTATTGAGATTAGATTGTCATTGAGTGGACTAATCGAGTTGTATCTTATTTCGTGGCCTAAATATTTAACTGAGTCTGATGCGAAGGTACATTTTGAAAGTTTTAGTCTGAATCCTTCTTCCATAATTGACTCTAATAGCTGTGATAAATGGTCAATATGTTCATCAAAAGTTTTTGAAAATACTAGAATGTCATCTATATAATTTACGCTGAAGTTCGAGAGCTTGTGCTCTCTTATTATATTACTTAATATTCTCTGGAAAATCGCTGGTGATGTTTTTAAACCAAAGGGTAGGCAGATCCATTGGAAATGGCCTTCTTGAGTTACGAATGCGGTTTTTCGTCTGTCTTCAATTTTTAGGGGAATTGACCAGAAAGCTGAATTTATATCTAAGGTCGAAAAATATTTACAATCTCGTGTCTTAACTATCAGATCTTCAATTAATGGAAAAGGCTGCGCCTGAGGAATGACTATCTTGTTTAATTCCTGGAAATCTATGCATAGTCTAGCTTTCTTTCCTTCATCTTTTTTATAAGCTAATGTCACTGGTGCAGCGAATGGGCTATAAGACTCTTCAATTAAATTTTTTTCTAATAATTTTGTTATTTGGTGTTCTATTTCTTTTTTATCCTCCATAGTGCATCTGTACGGTCTTTTGTAACAATATTTATCAACTAATAAATCAATACGAGCTTCAAAATCCGTTACAGTGCCTATGTCGTATTTATCTCTGGCAAAAATCGATTTATATTTATCGATTAGTTTGTCAATTTCGGATTGTTGTTGCATTTTCAAGTGGTTTATTACTATGTTAAATTCTGACGTATTTACATGTTCATTGAAATTCAATTGGTAATTTTTTGTTTTGTTTTCAATATATTCTTTATTTGTATTTTGTATGTTAGGTTTGTTTTTAAGTCTATTTTCAGGAATGGCCTGGATTTTTTGTGTAATTTCTAAATTTTCGTTTTGTCTTAATTGGAAATTTTTTATACAGTCTAGTCCGATTAAAAAATCGTGTTCAAAATGTTCGTTATCTATCATGAAAACATCAATTTCTTTTTCGATATCAAAAATTTTAGCTTTTAGAGTTATCATGCCGTTTGCTTTTCTTACACCATTAATCGTTTTTAAATGTGCGTTATGTGAGTTATGAAGTTTCTTTTGTTTTAAATGTAACAGCTTTGAATTAATTAAAGAAACGTTCGAGCCGAAATCGTAAATTCCTTGGATTTGTAACGCATTATTTAGCAATACTTTGATTTTGATTAATGGTGGCACTATAAGTTTTTTGGATCTTTGGTATTTAATTCTATTTCTAACCCAGAGTTATTTACATGCCTTATGTATTCTTTGTTTTGTTGATCGTCGGCTTTGTTCCTGAACCAGCATAAAGATTCTGGGTGGTAGCGATTGCTCTTATTTTTTTTCTCGCAAATCGAACATGGTTTATGGTCACTATTTTTCGCTCTACTTTTGTTTTCAATATTTGTAGTACTCTTTTTTTCTGAATTTTTTTTATTCACCAGGTGCTCCAGTCCTCTGATCTCCTTAAATATATCTTCAGTCTGATTTAACTTTTCTCTATCTATTCTATTAGATACAAAATTTGGTAACCCTACAGCAATAAGATCAATTAAGGTAGGCGTATCTATTGACTTGTTTGTTTCTAATAGAAGTCTTTCTTTCTTTAAAGCATATTCTAATAGCGAACCCTTTATGTGTTTGTAAGATATTGCATATCTAATCCCAGTCCACCCTTTATTGGCGTAAGTTTCACAGAAATTTTGTTTACATGTTCTCCACTCTGAATCTAATGTATATTTTATAAGCATTGACCCATACCAGTCGATGCATGAATCTTCTAGAAAAAGTCTAAAGATCTCGATTTTTTCAATATCTCTTTCTACACCTAATCGAAAACATTCATTTTCAAAAATATCCATCCACTGGGGCACATTTGAATTTCTGCCTGTCAATTTCTCTATTACAAATTTTTCTGATACCTTTCTTAAGTTACGGATTCCATAATCTTGGGGCTTATCTTCAGTTTTCTTTTCGGTAAATTTTTCCAAAATTCTTGATAATGCCTCTTCTGTGATGTTTGCTGTGGGTGTAGTGTCTTGCGCTGTTGACATTTCTTCAAGTAAGTAGTCGTTGCATATTATGTTCCCATCTTCATCCTTATACTGTTGTAGTATATCTCCGGCCAAACTAATCCATACTTTTCTCGCTTGTCCTCTTTTTTGTAGTGTAGCTTTTATTTTCTGATAACCCGCCGTAGTTGTAAGTTTCGCATGATGTCTAATCGGTTGAAGCTGGTCCGGGAGTATAAAACAGCGATCGTCGGGTGTGGTTATTGAGGTTATGGCGATTATGTTTGTTTTCGTCGTTCCGTCGAAGACTTGACCGTAAATTCAAATTTCAGTTTTTCCACTCTGTATTTTTTTTTTTTTTTTTTTTTAAGCAAAAATGTCGTTTTATAATGTTCCTTTTTTAACTTTGTCGAAGCTGCAATAAGTTTCTCTGTAAATGGAGTTTATTGTTTCGTATACTATTACATTACATTACTTTTCTTTACATTACGTACTTATATTCTACGTTGAATAAAAATAATATTACCTGTAAATGGAGAAACGACATTTACAGCTTATTTTCCTCTCGTTCTGACGTTTCCACGTGCGATTCCGCTGATGATAGCTTATGTACTAATCTGTCATAATGCCCTCGGCATTCTATTGTCTCTATTCGCTCATATTTACACGTATGTACTATTGACCGTGAAACTGCCAAAGGCGCTTATTGTTGTGCGGTGAAATTTCAAATTTGGGAGTGAGGAAGAAATATGATGAGGTGAATATAGGCCTCGTCATATTTGTTTACATATATATATATTGTGAGCCAATTATTCTCTGTTACTATCGTGGCCCCACTTTGGGCACCATTTTGTAACACGATAAAATTTCTCGCAAGGGTTAAACGATGAAATGAGATGATTGGTCAACCTACGGCGCAGTCACTAACCTGAATAATTAGATATAGACAATAAAAGAGATAATAAGAGAAATATATGATTGTTGGGCGCCAGACGCACACGCGTCAAAGAGAATAGATAATTCGAGAAAAAGATGAAGGTAAAGGTAAAGGTAATAGGTAAAGGTAAGGTCAGGTTCTACGACGGTTTGGCACAGCTTACTCAGTATAGACAAGATAATGGCACAGGGGAGGGGTCGAATCCAATAGACAAGATAAGAAACAGGTGAAGCAGAAATAATATCGAATATATTGATTAGGAAGCGATAAATTTTAATAACAAGCAAACAACCGCAGCGGTTGAGATACAATTACGATAAATGCGATCATTAATATTTACAACCAGAGAAAAGTTAAGCGAGAGATTTAACAATTAGCGGAACATTTTCCAAATAAGCGAGAAATATGCGTAAGCTCGCAATACTATGATTCGAGGTAATAACTAATACGGTTTTATAATGAATATGCAGAACAGAAAAAGATATACGATACTTAAATTAAGCATTAAGCAAGTGAACCACAAAATATGACGAGCGATTATAAAACACATGCGAAGTACAAAAATTGTAATAGTTATCACATTACCAGAATTATCAGAAATATGCAAAGATAGGGACTTATGAATTACAAGATAAATTCAAGGCAACAGGTCAAGTAGAAAATTATTATAAAATACAGGATGTCCCTAAATTGGGGGACACGGACCAGCCAGCGTGATACCTGACTCAAATCCAACCGAGAATTTCTTTGCCGCAAGCTCGTCCGACGCATAGTTTTTGAATTGTAAGCGATAGCGTTACGCCAATCAGAGTGCACCATTTCATCTGGATCTGCCGCCACGGAAATTGCTGTTTTGTTCGTCTAGGTGAATTATTATTATTCGTTTACGAATTAAATATCGGCACCTCCCCTCTCGCCCTGTTGTACCCCTTCTCGAGCGCTGACCTCGGTATTGTTGCCGCGGCACACGCTGCCGGCCGCACACCCACGGACGCACACTCGTGTGTGTGAAAATAAGCGAATGCCCAGCTACACAATACTACGAAACACACATCTATGAGTGAAAATGAAAATAAATCTCCAAATAAATCAGCGGATTTAAGATTTAATGTTATAAAACACTTCCAATCATCGATGTATGCATAAAACTAGAGATTTTAGATGATTATTATGCCGTTAGGGTTCATAATTACTCATTCAATCAATCTGGCTTGAGATCTTCAGAATTATGCTTTCCGAACATTTTTTGTGTCTTTGTAACATAATTTTTCCACTAGTTTTGAATTCATCATTGACATCCGATTTTTCAATAATGCGAGGGAAAAGTAACTCGCTAAATTGACGTGTCAATAGGTTTGTAAATCAATGACGATTCACCTGAGTTAACACAATATAACTGAATAAATGGGAATTCACTGAATCACTAAAAATGATAACTGAAATCATGAGAATTATTTGAGATACAACTGAATTAGGAAGAGTTGTAATAAGTCAACTTACTTTGAATTACTTTAGATTCGTGCCAAAATTTTATGTTTAGAGAGGAAAATAATTAAATTCAAATAAAAAAGTAATTTTAAATCAAGAAGAAGGAAATTCCCAAGTACCTGAATTCAAATGAAGCAATTTTAATCTAATAAATCTATCTGAATTTGAGGGAAAATAATTTTTGTTATTTGGAATAGAAAAATGAAGTCGAATTACATGAATAAATTCAATTAATTCAACTCAAAAAAATATGGTGTCATTCAAATTCCCAGTTATTTCCTCGTCGATGCAATGTGGGTCTGAAGTGGCAAGTAACGTTCAAATTGTTGAGATCAATGCTAGTGATGGCCACTTATCTAAAAATAATCGATGTATCGATTAATCAATTTCAACAAATAATCGGACACGGCTCGATTGAATTGGTAAAAATTAAACAATTTGGTAAATTTCTGCGTGTAGTCTTAATATCAGAAGAGAACTTTTGATAATTCATAGTCTTATTCAAAATATTTTTAACTTCATAAATTTTGAGTAATTGATACTTAAATCACATACATCGATAGTGTATTGCATCGTTCGTGTGAGTAAACAAGCGGTTCCAGACCCACATTGAATCGACGAGATAATAACTAGAAATTTGAATGACACCATATTTTTTTGAGTTGAATTAATTGAATTCATTCATGTAATTCGACTTCATTTTTCTATTCCAAATAATAATAATTATTTTTCCTGAAATTCAGATAGATTTATTAAATTGAAATTGCTTCATTTGAATTCAGGTATTTGGGAATTTCCTTCTTCTTGATTTAAAATTACTTTTTTATTTGAATTTAATTATTTTTCTCTCTAAACATAAAATTTTGGCACGAATCTAAAGTAATTCAAAGTAAGTTGACTTATTACAACTCTTCCTAATTCAGTTGTATCTCAAGTAATTCTCATGATTTCAGTTATCATTTTTAGTGATTCAGTGAATTCCCATTTATTCAAGTATTTTGTGTTAACTCAGGTGAATCGTCATTGATTTACAAACCTATTGACACGTCAATTCAGCGAGTTACTTTTCCCTCGCATTATTGAAAAATCGGATGTCAATGATGAATTCAAAACTAGTGGAAAAATTATGTTACAAAGACACAAAAAATGTTCGGAAAGCATAATTCTGAAGATCTCAAGCCAGATTGATTGAATGAGTAATTATGAACCCTAACGGCATAATAATCATCTAAAATCTCTAGTTTTATGCATACATCGATGATTGGAAGTGTTTTATAACATTAAATCTTAAATCCGCTGATTTATTTGGAGATTTATTTTCATTTTCACTCATAGATGTGTGTTTCGTAGTATTGTGTAGCTGGGTATTCGCTTATGTTTCACACACACGAGTGTGCGTCCGTGGGTGTGCAGCCGGCAGCGTGTGCCGCGGCAACAATACCGAGGTCAGCGCTCGAGAAGAGGTACAACAGGGCGAGAGGGGAGGTGCCGATATTTAATTCGTAAACGAATAATAATAATTCACCCAGACGAACAAAACAGCAATTTCCGTGGCGGCAAATCCAGATGAAATGGTGCACTCTGATTGGCCTAACGCTGTCACTTATAATTCAAAAACTATGCGTCGGATGAGCTTCCGGAAAAAAAATTCTCGGTTGGATTTTAACGAGGTATTATGCTGGCCAGTCCGTGGGAGGAAATTTAGGCACACCCTGTATATATATTGTGACGTGGTATTTCGTACCCCGTCACTTTGTTTAACTATCGCACTTCCCTAGGTACAAATATCGCTAAAAATAACGAAAGCACGTCTGAGGCCAATACTCCAAAAATGAACGACTAATTATCTTTAAGTGAATTCTCTTTACTAAGCTAATTTTATGCTATTTCCTAATTCTGTAACGCTCTACGAGAACCATCTACGAGACCTCCGCTTCGAGATACCAGGACACTGCCTGACAGGGGTCACGTACCAGCTCAACATCGACCACCACCGACTACAGACGAACGAATACCGCTGAAACCACTCCCGATGGATGCCTATCTAGTTGTCGAACAGGGTCGTGCGTGATGCACAAGCAGTACCTCCAACTATTTAAGACTTATCGGTCAGGAGCCGAACCACGAACGAATGCTTCTACCGCTCGGATGCATCGTCAGGCGGCGTACAGGGCTGTGCGTCAAAAACACAAAAAAGGCCTCCCGTCGACGATACTTGTCAGCCTGGAGCTGAACCGACCATGACACCTACTAAGTCGTTGTCTATTAAATAGAGGACGGTTTTCTCTTCACGAACCGTCCTATCGAAGGACTGCGGCGTGGAATAGGCTATGATATGCTGACCACGTGGATCTGGTGGATATAGTGTGGGGATCCGGGTTGAGGGCCATCACCACCAGATCGTTCGGGCATGAGGGCTTCAATGAGCGAGGGCCGGGATGCAGCGCCGACGAAATAGCTACAACGGAGAGTACCAGTAAAGCAAGGAGTGAGTTACAGTCGGTCGCAAGTCCAAAGGACCGGTGACGTAATATTGCCGCACACCTCAATATCGCAACACATGAGCAGTACGACCTCCCCTCTCACCAACGATACCGCACAGCTGAAGGAAAACATCTCTGACCACCTTCCGACGTCCCGATACCTCGATACCTGTCGTCGAGGGAGAAGAAAAACAAGCGGCGAGGGATTATCGCCGCCGACCCGTAGACCAGACCTACGCGACCTGCTGGTCCAATTAGAATACCGCAAATTTGAGGAAGAATCACGTGACAGCAGCTCGACGAAAATCAGGATCATCGCTCATCTCGTCACTCTACGTTCAGCTCTTGAATAATAACGACGTGCTATCGCAATATTTAGTGTCATTACCTCTACCTGCAGATCTGGTTCTCGCTATCGTACCGCATTCTCTAGTACCTATTATATCGTCTTTTACGTAAGTGAGGTTCCTTTTCTATTTTGTGAAGCCACGAAAATACTTGCAATATATATCGTATCTTTATCTCTCTCTTTCTCTTTATCTTGCAGTTGGTCTGCTTGAGCCACCTGGGCTCGTACCTTATTCTCTATTATCTCTTATCTTGTCCCTTTCTCTTTCTTATTGCAAGTAACTTCGCGACTGGTTGACTATTACTTACGCATTGTTAGTGACTATCGCTTTATTTTATTATCTTTCTCTTATAGAATATCTAAATGTCTAATATCGTTGTATAGCAGCGTGCTCTCTTAGATGATCAATTCTTATCTTTATTATCGAGCATTACTATTTCGCTATACTTTCTCTGATTAACTCATATCTGTTTCTGTACCTATTACCTTTGATTGATTTACCTTAGTGAGTGTACCGCGTGAGCGATCTTACACCGCCGCGCGGTCCCGCTCGTCGTTCATTTGACATTGGAGTATTGCGCCGTATCGCCTAACATCTTTTTCATTATTTTCTTCGCTAATATCGCTGATCGTAGCTGTCCGTAGTCTCTTTGGTTTGTCGTATGTTACATATTAATGCTCTTGAATATTATTTGCCTTATCTTAAATTATCTTTTATCGTACCGAATATTATCTCTCTTTCTCTCGCACTTACCGCAAACTAGAGACTACGTATTATCTGTTATTCTCTATATCTTGTAATAATTCTCTACTTGGCCTGTTTCCTTGCATTTACCTTGTAATTATTAATTCCCTGCCTCTGTTATATCGCTGATAATTCTGGTAATGTGATAACTATTACAATTTCTGTATTTCGCATGTTTCTTATAATCGCTTTTCATATTTTATGGTTTATTTGATCAATGCTCAATTTAAGTACCATATATCTTTTCCTGTTCTGCCTATTTATCATAAAACCGTGCTAATCATTACTTCGAATCATAGTATCGCGAGCCTACACATATTTCCCGCTTATTCTGAAAACGCTCTGTTATTTGTTAAATCTCTCGCTTAACTTTACTCTGGCTGTAAATATTGTTAATGATCGCATCTATCTTAATTGTATCTCAATCTCTTCAGCTATTTGCTTGTTATCAAAATTTATCGCTCCTTAATCAATATATCCGATACTATTTCTGTTTTACCTGTTTCTTATTTTATCTATTGGATTCGACTCCGCCCCTCTACCATTATCTTGTCTATACTGAGCAAGCTGTGCAAAACCGTCGTAGAACCTGACCTTACCTTTACCTATTACCTTTACCTTTACTTTTATCTTTTTCTCTAATTATCTATTTTTGACGCATGTGCGCAACAATCATATCCTTCTCTTGTCTTACCTCTCTATATCTAATTATTCAGGTTAGTGACTGCGCCGTAGGGTAACCGATTATATTATCTTATAACCCTCGAAAAATCGTGTTACATTATATATATATATGTTTCGGCAAAGTATCGAATAGTTAAATGTGTATCTCGTGACACTCAAAATCGTCCTCGCACATGTACGCACACACGCGTGCAAGTTTACTTGCCGTCTCTGCGTCAAATCTCGCCGCTTACCCGTGTCGCGACTCAAAACCCATCAGCTGTATCTCATGTATTGTCTACTATCTCGAAATCATGTATGTGTATAATCTATGTGTTCTCTCGCTCTGTAAAATCTTCACTCTCTGTAACGTTCTCTTGCGATACGGTTTGTATCGCCTCATCAAAACCAACAAAAATCTAGTTTATCGGCATTCATTATCTCTCTCCATCTCAACAACACTTTCGTTTCATTCACACTCGTTCTCATCACTAATTCGCGGATCCCACGTCGATGATCCATATCTTTTTGCCATCTCTCTAAACATTTTTTGGTCCTTCGAGCCGGATCAGTCGCGAATCGAATCGGATCATTCGCAAATCGAGTCGAATCTTTCGAATCGTTGCGACTTACGGGAAAACGAATTAGCTAGTGAGTGAAACGGAACTATCGCGTGTGCATCAAGTTGTGAGAGTTCACGTTATCAAAGTGAACAATCTCGTTATCGGTGAAAACCATCACCAAAATCAGTCGCGTCCGTTAAATTCAAACGTGCGGTGTCCTCCATAGTGACCGTGACTAAGATCTGAGCGTAAACAACACCGATCTCTCGAAGTGTGAATCGCGTCGCGCTACTATCAGTGTGTTTGTGTCTCGTTCGTGAAAACTCAGTTCGTCGCGTGAGTTTAAAACCTCTCGTACATCAACATGTCGATCGAAGAACATATCGAACGTCAAAACGACTACATTTGGCGCATCTCTCGTGCCGTCGAAAACCTGCGCAAGCTCGGCGAGGCAAAAATCACTTACGGGCAGGTGAAGTCGCGGCTTAATGCTTTAAATTCAAGTTGGAATAAGTTCCAAGAGAATCACGAAAAGATCAGCGAGATCAAGTTCGCAGCAAAAGGTAATCAACTCGACGCGATCAAAAGGCTTTCGTACTTCGCGAAAGATCATTACGGACTGTGTGAAGAGCACTTCTTGAGTGGCGAAGGAGTGATGCTTGATCTTCTCGAATCGCTAAAGCCTGCGCCTGCAGCAACCGCGCAAGCCGCTGCAGCTCCTCAAGACGCACCAGAAGGAGGATCATCAAAACGGTTACCGCGTATCGGAATGCCCACTTTCGCGGGCAGCTACTCAGAATGAAAGCCGTTTCACGACCTCTTCTCGTCGATGGTTCGCGAAAAATACGCAACTTTCGGAAGTGGAAGAGCTGCACTACCTCAAAACCAGTGTGACCGATGAACCGTTACAACTCATCAAAGTAGATAAGCAAGGCCGGTTCTGGATAGAAACACCTTCTTTACCGACCAAGCCGACCTGCGGTCATTTCGACGGCAGCCATTTTTTTTTTGATGGCAGCCATTTTGATTTTTTCGATGGGCGGGCAATTTTGACGATGGCCATTTTGACGGCGGCCATTTTTGATGGCGGTCATGATTTTTTCGATGGCGGCAATTTTGACGATGGCCATTTTGACGGCGGCCATTTTTGATGGCGGTCATGATTTTTTCGATGGCGGCAATTTTGGCGATGGCCATTTGACGGCGGCCATTTTTTGATGGCGGTCATGATTTTGTGATGGCGGCCATTTTGACGGCGGCCTTTTTTTTTTTTGATATATAGCCAATAGTTTGCCCCAGGCGAAAAATAATATTTTCCACGTACTTCGAATACATTCTTTTACGTTAATGGACCGGATGGTGACATCGCGATTAGATAGACAGGGAATGCCGATGACGATCCGTAAACTTTCACGCTAATAGTACGTACTTCGAATACATTCTTTTACGTTAATCGACCGGATGGTGACATCGCGATTAGATAGACACGAAAAACAATATTTTCCACGTACTTCGAATACATTCTTTTACGTTAATCGACCGGATGGCGACATCGCAATTAGATTTCGCGCTAATAGTTTGCCTCAGACGAAAAATAATATTTTCCACGTACTTCGAATACATTCTTTTACGTTAATCGACCGGATGGTGACATCGCGATTAGATAGACACGAAAAACAATATTTTTCCACGTACTTCGAATACATTCTTTTACGTTAATCGACCGGATGGCGACATCGCAATTAGATTTCACGCTAATAGTTTGCCTCAGACGAAAAATAATATTTTCCACGTACTTCGAATACATTCTTTTACGTTAATCGACCGGATGGTGACATCGCGATTAGATAGACAGGGAATGCCGATGACGATCCGTAAACTTTCACGCTAATAGCCCAGAGCGGAAATTTCACATTCGAAAAAAATATTAATAGAATTCCAGATTCTAGAAGTTTCTCGAGGAATACGGATATAAAAGACTGAAATTCAGGCTCGAAAGACAGTCTTGTACCTTCAGCTCTCATGAAGAGAACTCCAAGTAAAGCAGAACTAAAACAGCGAATCGATCTGTTCCTAAAAAATATTCACGACTTGAAAACCATTGTGAATCAGAAGTCAGAACTAAGCACAGTGACAAAAAAGTTTGCAAATCTAAATTTATCAAAAACACGTAACTGTTGAACATTAAAAAAATGGATTTCACAAAATTGAACAAAGTGGCAAGCATGGCCGATTTTCTACCGACAAAGAAATTGACCGAGCTGGAAATTTTCAAAATATACAAAGTCACCAATATTCGACGAGTTCAAACGAGGTTTGGACAGCGTATCGTCACAGATCTGAACGACGAATTCAGCATCTTCTTACCGGCACGGGTTGCGCGAATGCTCAACGAGGACGAGACTCAGTACCAGAAATTGGTGCAGACGACGGAGGAGGAGCGGCTGCTCTTGCAATATCTGGGCGGCCAGTATGGGCAAATCGAGTTCAAAGATGCGTCGGCTCTCGCCTAACTTGTACACCGTACCAGGACAACGTGTACAGCGTCTCCTTACACCACTGTTCCAATTATATATATGTATAGAAGAATCAATTACAATAATTAACATTGATCGATGTAAAAAAAAAATGAAATGTTTTATTGAATAAACAAAAAAATGCGTATACATTTTTTTTTTTGCTCTCTTCACCCTTTTAGTTCACTAATGATCTGAAACAGAGAAAAGCAGCGATTGCGATTTCGATCCCGTGCGTTCTCCATCGTTTTGACGATATTTGAGTATGTTTCAGCAGCCATGACTTTAACGCTGATATTTGTAGAACTTTGATGAACTTTTGACTTGCATGTGCCGTGCAAGACTGATGAGTCTCGGCGTTGAATTCTGGAAGGTTCTGAAATAAACTCTTAACTAGCGGGACAGAGGTTCTGAATAAACGGTTGTTATTGACGATGCAAAATATTTTATTGAAAAAAAAAGCTCAAGATTACAGTTTTACATGAAATTCGTAATGCTAATGTATGAGTGTTCTTACTCAACGGTATCGTATCCATGCGTTAGACAATGAGAATGAATAACTGTTCGAGGAGATACCGATTGTCTTTTGTGTTTGAGTAAAAAATTTCGCAGTAACAATACGTTTTGGGCTGCACAGTTTGGACGTAATATAGCGTGATGCGTACAGTTTGAATTCGTGTCCGACATTTCATTCAACTTCTGCAACGACGGACAACTCAAATCCATCATTTCAACGACTTCAACTTTTTCACCCAGAAGTTTCTGCAGCCAACTTTTCTTCTCCAAACCTTTTACGTAGACTGTTGAAGCCTTACGCAGCAGCGTACATTCGATGGTGAAGTCGAGCTTCTCGAAAGGTAAATCACCACCTTCCCAGGATAGTCCATGATAATTCCGTGACAGCCACAAATTGTCGCTTTTGAACGGAGCACGTAAACAATTCCAATCGTACGGAGGTTCGAAGAGAAAAATTGACGGGTTGGCCTCTTCGTCGAGTGACACAACTGCCAACTCTTTTGGTGTAAAACCGGAACCCTGTCTTCTGAATCCTTGTACGTCGACTATGAACTCCATCGTGAAAAAAAATACTGAATCGATTGTCACAACGTTCAAGGTTTTTATACCAATTTTCTCACCCCACCACTCAGCGGGTTATATTCAATTATACGATCATGTAAAATCAAGCAGTAGGCAGATGTACCGGTAGGAAAGTTATTCTTCGCCTCAAATTCGATACGAATATCTACCGGTCCAGATTTCAGAGCCTCGTTTTGTTTCGAACAGTCGATGAAAATCAAAGGTTCGTACTGTAGAAATTCGCTCTTCGTCAACAGAGGCTCGGGTTCTTTGCCGTAATAGGTGGCTTGAAAGTTTGCGTACATCTCGTACAGTAATGCAAAGCGATTGTGACTCATGTCCAAGTTCAGGTTACCGTACGGATAATACTCGGAATTCAAGAAGAGCTTGACGTCAGTAATGTTACAGTGATCAAGATGACTGGCATTTTTGCCGGCTTTGTTTTTTCGATTCGTTTGAAAACCGAGCATGACAAATTGCGGTTTTTCCAAATGGGTGGACGTTTTCACAGTCCAAACGTGTTTCGTGGTTGCCGGTAGCAAAGGATATTCGTACAACTCCCAACTGCGGAAGCTCATGGAGACTGGTGTATCTTTCTCAATGAAATTCAACAGTGCGATTTTTCGTTGATCCGAGAGCTTCACGTAGGGTACTAACCATTCCACCTGATCGATCACGATTCTAAAGTCTTCGTCTTGATTTTGAACGATGGCATTCAAATCACTTTTTGATCTTGTAAGAATCAGCTCGTGTTTCGCGTTAACGACGATCTTGCGATAGTCTTCAGCGAAGCCCAATATCATGCTCAAGGGAATAACTACGTCAAAGTTACCATCGGCATCAGTTAATTTTTTCGTTTCCTGAACATCGAGCCATCCAGCATTTTCCATAAGCCAACTTTGACCAGGGTTGAGCGAAGCGAAACCTTTCAGCAGGCTGGTCAGACCAACGTTTTTACATTTATCAATCTCTACGGCGTTGAGTTCGTACCGTACATCTTCGAACAAATGGCAGATGGCGTTATTGACCAAAGTTGTGATCGCTGCTGCGGTGCCGTCCGATTTGAGCAATTTTCCAGAGATATGCAGCGAACTCTTGCTCGGTAATACGCATAAATCCTGATGCTGAACGGTGATTCGAATCTCATCGCTGTTGTTGAAAGTTGACGATGCGTACGGTTTGTGTGCGTGTATTTCTTGGTGTGCGATTGATTCGTCAAAGACGACAGGTGTTTGAATGCTCAATATTTCCTCCTCCATGGTACGGAGCATACAACGAAACAGCAGAATCGCAGTTTCATTTGCCGGAAATTCCTTTTCCAAAAGGTGTCAGCTTTAGACCCAGAGCTATCAGGAACTCCACGTTTCGACGTGTTAGCGGTTCGGGAATCGATCGATGACTGACTTGATCGGGACATGCTGACTTACTGATATAACTCTTTTTGGTCAATCTGTTATATACAATACCCATCTTTTATTGCGATTTGATGTGCAGTCTCACAGTTATAACTTCTCCGCGAAAATTAACCAGATCTCCGTCTTGATCGACTAACCGAAGCTGCACGTGATCTATGGTCTTGACGGTGATCGGAAGGTAAATGACGTGCGACGGTACTTCCACGATCTTATATCCCGGTGGAACGATAGGGAAAAATTCGTGAATAGTATGCACTTTATGTCCATTGACGTAGGCACCCGTTGTAATGCTGCATTCGACTTGCAACGCGTTGACCTTGAGAATAGTTACAGGCATATCCGAATGGTGAGTTTGATTAGCTGTCAATACGCGCGGTGTAAATCCGAGAAGCTGACCAATAGAATCCTCAGGTTCCAAATCTACGATATGGTTACATTTGATTTCGCTGCGTAACGTATTATTGTTAGGCTTTATACTGATTTCAATGTCGGTATTTTTTAACGCGTCTTGAACATACTTTTCAATATCCTCAATTTCGTAGCTGCCAGTGGATATAGTGACTACCTTGTCGGCTACGTAAATTTTATTGCGACCGACATCGACGTTGGGAATGGAATTGAAGGTTAACAGTTCAACGAGACCGAGAACATAATTTTTGTTCAGAGCAAGTTCGATCGGAGGAAAATATTGCGCTTCGAGAATCGACGACGTTCCCGATATCGTTAATGTAAACGAATCATCCATGACTGCGAGTGCTCGACTGACGTTATTAAATTACGTGTCATGTTTATATAGCTTATCGCTTAGAAATTTCAGACACAAGTGTCCGCAATCGAATGTACCGTAATCTTGATACCTTTCGTCGTTGTACTTAACGCTACCAACACCGAGATATTTCACGAGGTCTAACGGCGGTTGAAGATGACCGAAACTGTCGAAGTAAACTACATCGCTGCCGCGTTTCTTATACGCAACCCAGTGTGTCCCAGGACCATCTTTATTGTCGAGATTGACTACAGCTGTTTCGTTTTTACGCGGCCCGGTTTTGGGCATTTCGTTGCGCATAGAGACACCTCGGAAGTATGGAATTTTCATGATTTTTGCATACTTCAGCAAATCCCAGTTGGTCAACGCTCGGCGTGGTAGCTTGACATTTAGTTTTTTGAAAGATGAAGACTAAAACCCTTTTTGTAAGGTTTGAGATGGAGACCTTTACCTAAGGCGATCGCTTCCATCGTTTTGTTATGCCGTTTGCTTTCCTCCAATTCTCGTTTAGCCGCGCTCGCATCGTTTACAGCCTTTGCTATACCCGCAGCACCTCCCGCTAACGCACCCGTAGCGCTGAGACTGGCAAAAATAGGTATGAGAAAAGGTAGAAATCCGCCAACTTTTGAGGGTACCGGTAGAACGCGCGGTGATCGAACTTTATGTTTACCACCTTCTTTTTTCACAGCTTCTCGAGCACCTTTGAGTGCAGACTTGATGCTCGTTTTCGCGTCATAGCTTGGAATCATAGACTGTGTTGCCGCTCGTATGATTTTGTTCAAGAAAACGTTCTTAGGTTTTCGATACCCCATGCCTAACTTTGTTTTCACCTTCATCATGTTAGCTACAGCCCAAGCGGCTGCCTTCTCACCCAAATTTGCGTCCGTTGCGAGAACCCGTTTCCAAGCTTTTTCGGCTAATATTTTATCCGCAACGCTTCTAGCTTCAAGGTTCTCACGATTTTTCGAATACGCTATATCGTGTTCCTTACACGCTGCATCGAGAGGATTGATACCGGAATCGCCTCTCGCAAGTCTTTTCGACAACTTGGTGCCAGGGCCGCAGTACTGGTAACCGGGAACATGCAACTCGATCGGAAGTTTGTTGATAATGCTATTTACCAAACCTTTCCCACTTGATCGCTTTTTTGACGATCGCTTACGATCACGTGTGTGCACAATCATGTCCGCTCCGCGACTGAGAGAAAGTTGTTATAAACGATGCATTTATGGAAAAATCCAGTCAGTCACGTTTGAGATGAGGTTCGAGACACAATCGGCCAAGCTGCCCGTGATGAATTTTGACAAATTTACACAGCAGAGTACAAAACGGAAAAAACGTAATGGCGAATTGTTGCCGAGTAGTGTACGTGCGGTATTCTGCGGACCATCCAACTGTGGCAAAACCAACGCATTATTTTCGCTTATAACGCATCCGAACGGCTTGAGGTTCGAAAACCTGTACGTTTACTCAAAATCTCTCAATCAGCCGAAATACAAGTTTCTGAGTCAAGTGCTCGAAAATGTCGACGGTGTTGAGTATTACCCCTTTAACGAGCATGAGCATGTCATTGCACCGAACGAGACGCGACCTAACTCGATCATGATATTCGATGACGTAGCGTGCGAGAAGCAGGATAACATACGCGCGTACTTTTGTATGGGTAGACATCACGACGTAGACTGTTTCTATCTTTGTCAGACGTACGCTCGAATCCCTAAGCATCTCGTGCGCGACAACACCAACTTGCTGGTCTTATTCAAACAAGACGAGATGAATCTGAGACACGTGTACAACGATCATGTAAACACCGATATGTCGTACGTAGAGTTTAAAGACTTGTGTGCGGCGTGCTGGAACGGTGACAAATATGGCTTCGTAGTGATCGACAAGGATAGAGAGCTCGGTAATGGTCGGTATAGGAGAGGTTTTGACAATTTCATAAACATGACAAAAGAATAAAATACACGATCTTCGAAGACGACGGAACAGTAGCTTTCCAGAACTAGATGTGTCAACATGCAGGAAATTCGTAAGGAAAAAGAAGTCTTGCATCGTATCGCTCAAGCGAGTAATGCGATTCGTCGTAAGCACAGAATCCTCAAGACGGGAAAAGAGTCGCTGCAGGAAACAATGAAGGATGTCTTCAAACCTGTGGTAACCCCGCTGCAGGAATTAGTCAATGTTTCTCGAGGTACGAAACTTGTCAAGGAAGAGGTGAAGGAAGAACTCAAAACTGAAACGAAGGATGAGTTGAAGAACGAAATGGAAGATTCTTCTGCAACTGCAGAGGAAGAGGATCAAACCGTCACGGAATCGTCGGTGAGATCAGAGGATGAATATCTTGAGATGCTCAACGATAAACAAAGACAGCAGGAGTTAGATACCGTGTACGGGGTACGGAGTCTTTCTACTGCCGGGCTGATGGTTGGTGATTCACCGATAAGCTTCGAGCGCGATTCCGTTCGCATAGGCAAGACGCTCTATCCGAAAACTCAAGGACTGCTGGAGCTGCTGTTTAAAAAGATGCCCAACAGCGCTCACGTTACCCTCAACGACAGGGAGAATTACAGAAATATCCTTCTCGCAACAAATGCTCACAGAAAGTACTATAGCGCCACCGAGCCTATCCGAAACGCTCAGAGCGTCAAATTCAAACATTTAATTGCTGAGCTGCTGAATATTTCTACGTCAGGCAAAGACGTATCACCGTTGTCACAGATGTCGAAGCGTACGGGCAAAGGTGTTCTGCTACCTCAGGCTTGGGTTACTCGACAAGGTGTTAAAACAGATTATATTTTCTGGGACGACGCTAACGAGCTGGTGAAACGTCTTCGTTTACTCCTGGCATCTCAAGCAGCTGGGAATACAAGTCACAACAATGAAATTATGTCGATTCTGGAAGAATTGCGGGAAGCCGGAATCATTTATTAGCCAATTCTCGTCGACTCTGCAATCATTTACGAGATGAGCATCGACGTGTCTGGACGCCAGCTGAATGAAAAGACAGCTGCGAGCACTCGCGGTCCTCCGGGTGTCGGGTTTCAAATAACAGCGGATGGGCATTACGATATACGGAACAAGAGACTGTGCAACGTCGCAGAACCCACAGCACCGAACAGTGCTGTAACTTTAAAAATCTTGAGACGAAAATTCAACGTGCTGCAAAAACAAATCGACAACCTCGATCAAATGACCAAAACTTTGGAGATCACCACGGAGAAAGCCTTGGATACCTTCTACACAGACCTTAAAACAGACAGAGACTTGTCGACTCGAAACGCGGAAATCATTTTCAAATTGGACACCAGACTAATAGCGTTGGAATATGAACGAGAAAAAGCAAGCACTGGTGACGGAACTGCATAAACCTGCACGCCGGAATTACCCACGTCGACGTGTAGACGTGCGCGGCATCGACGAGACCTGGCAGGCGGATCTTGTTGATATGACGTCGTACGCTGGACAAAACAAAGGTTACAAGTACATGCTCACAGTCATTGATATCTTTTTAAAGTATGCGTGGACTGTACCGATAAAGAGCAAGTCTGGAGATGATGTTACGAAGGCAATGGAATCTGTGCTTGTCGAAGGACGGGTGCCGAAAAATTTACACGTCGACAGAGGAACGGAATTTTACAACTCGAAATTCGAATCGCTTATGATACGCTACGGAATCAAACTTTACTCCACGTACAGTAATTTGAAGGCTTCGATCTGTGAACGTTTCAATCGCACGCTGAAAGGTAAAATGTGGACGCGGTTCAGCATGCAAGGAAGCTTCAAGTGGCTCGATATCTTATCTGATTTGGTTTCGGCTTACAACAACACCAAACACCGAACCATAAGAATGAAACCGTCGGATGTCACCGTTGCAAACGAGAGGCTGTTATTACGTCAGGCGTACGGAGGGCTTCGAGCGATACCTACCATATCGGCAAAATTCAAATCTGGCGACAAAGTTCGAATCAGCAAATTCAAAAATGTCTTCGAGAAAGGTTACACTCCCAATTGGACGACTGAAATATTCACGATAAGTCGAGTGGAAAATACTCATCCTGTGACGTACAAGCTCAAAGACTACCGAGATCAACCCATCGCTGGTGGTTTCTACGAACAAGAGCTCCTCAAGGTTAAGCATCCGGATATCTATCTGGTGGAGAAGGTGCTCAAGAAGCGTGGAAGAAAAATATACGTTAAATGGTTAGGTTTTGACAATACACACAACAGTTGGATAAACGAATCGGACATGTAACTTTTGAATAAATGAATTTTTTTTGTAAAAAGGTATGTGTCTCTTTATTTCATACCCGACACATGACAAGTATACATCTTCGTTTTTTTTTTAGACAATCAACAGACATATGCATCGTTGTACAAATTTTTTTTTTATACTTCGGAGCGTTCTTATTAACCATCCTGCATAATAATAATATTTTATACATCATGGTACAGTTGAAAAAAAATTAAGCTCTACATAATAATACATCATGGTACAGTTATAAATTAAGTCCTACACAGATTACGGTAATTTATAAAGCTACGGTGCAGGCTTGTAACCCCACGGAAGCGTATCGGTCGTGTTTTGAAACACGATCCGCTTGTCGTCATTCCAGCTCAGTGCTACTTTCTGCTGTTCTACGGTATATACCTCATGCTTTCGACTCATGATCAAATGCTGATTTGAGGATAGATTTTCACGTTTCAACGCACAGTCCAAATAATCGTTGAAGGTTATTTTTCTTAACGCTGATCCTCTAACACCTTTGGCACGTTTGTTGTCTTTTTCATCTCCCAAGACTCGGAATGCGTACAATTTAGCTCGTAACCCTACAAATTCCGACATGATTTTCCCGTTATTCTCGTCTTTCATCAAGCCGAGAACTTTTTTGTTTGCTCGAGGTATTCCGTAAACGTTGTCAAGAGGATAATCCGACGTGTCGAATTTGTGCAAGTCCTCCTTCATGTGTTCGTATATGTCGGGGACGGTAAAATTGTAAATCAAACTGTCGGTATCCGTGTACATTAATTTTGCTCGGTTGCCGAATTTCTGCTTAATGTAATTGTAATGAAAATCATAGATGTATGTTTTAGATAGATCCAGGATGGAAAAACCTGCATACAATGGTTTATTCAATTTGACTTTCGTCTTATTCATTTCGACGATAACCATCTCTTTGTCGAAAACGGTGCAGCTGTGAAAATTAGGCTTGGCTATGATAGCTCTCGCACCGTACCGTCCATCCCATTCGGTGATCAATCGAACATCTCTGTACTTTCGCACGTTTTTCATAGTTTTACCAAAAACTGCGTTGTTCATTCGCTTGTAAAAATTTTTCTCAAATTCGTTGTCAGATTTTTTTCGCAAATCGGTATTCAAATCGATATATTTTTTGAGCCACGGGGTTTGCCTGAATTTGAGAACTCTGTGAATTCGAAGTAATTTTAAGCCTAATTGTAAGCATTGTTTCAAAACGCTGTAGTGAACAACGTAGTTTTTCTTGGAAAATAGCGTGGGCGTCAATTTCGGTTTCTTACTATTCGAGATCGGAGGTATGTAGTGCTCCGGACACAGTGGTAAATCCTTATGAGCTTCATGCAGTTCCGCAGGATATTCCAAATCCACCTCCAGTATGTAACCAAACTCCGCATCGTCCGAGATGGTAAGAACGTCGCATTGTCTGAAGTCTGATACCCATTCGAAGGAACTGTATGGCAGAGCAAAGCTCATAGCTGCACCGTACAAATTATTAACGTCAAAGTACATGAGATAAGATTCTTCGATCTCAGGATCGAATTCCTCTCCCATGTACCTGTTGTTGGCCTTTGCATATCTGTTCGAACACTGTGACACACCACCACGAATACCCTTTTCGATAAACATAACCATGTCTATGTCGGTGAGAAGCTCGAGTTCGATGCCTGTACATTTTAACATTGCATCAAACGACAGACCGGGCGCTGTGTAGTAATGTAACGGGTCCAGTTTGTACGTCGTCCAACAATTCTGTCGAAAATTTTGAAAAACGTCAGCCAGTAAAAACACGTCCGTCTGTAAATACAAGTCCGAATACTCTCCCAAAGTTTGGACGTTAAAGGTTTGCCATACGTCGCACGCGTGTGCGTAATCGTCGTCTGATATATTCCGGTCGTTTAATTTTGAATAAAACTGTTCTTTGGCTGGTAAATATTTCTCCTCGAGCTTCTCCCAACTGTCTATGTATTCGTACGGGAAGACACCTTTCCTAGTCAATAACCGAAATTTGTTTAAGCTACTGCAGAATTTACGTGTTATTGTTTTTCGGCAATCGTCCAGATACGATGATAATTTTTCGAGGCTGCTGGGCATGAAACGGTACGAATCTATGAAACGGAACGTTACATCCGTTCCCTTAACGAATTTAGTGAAGGAAATGTACTTTTCTTTGTTGACAGGTAATAGTTTAACAGTACCTTCGAATGACGTACCCAGGGCTTTGATCAGAAAATGCGAATCGTAACCCGAAAGATTGTGGAATATCACTGGGATGGTGTGCGAATTTTGGTAATTTAGATTACAGCTGCGGTGAGCAGCACCACGGTACTTTCCCGTGAAATGACAGTGATCCCGATGTTTCACGTCTGTGGGCGTAAACGGTTTTTCACAAATATGACAGACCGCCGACACATCAAATTCGTTGATCTGATTGAAATTTAGTGGTTCCATCGGTACAACAGTCTTGTAATATCCCTCTAACGAAAGTGCCAATTCCTTTAACTCGTTTACAAACCATTGGATGCAAGTTTCTCCGCGATTAATTTTGAATTCTGAAAGCGAATCGTCAAACGCACAATGCAGATAGTAAGCTATACTATACGGAAGATGCTTCTGATAAATTGTTCTATTTTTCCCAAAACTTTCATGTGTGGGCTGCAGTAAACATTCCAGATCTGCGTAAACGCAGAACGGAACGGTTTCTTTGTGCTTGAAATTATTAAATTTGAGAATCTTGTCCTCTTCTGTTGGTAAGATAACTTTGGTTTTATTCAAATTCATGCAATCAACTCGGTGCTTGATCAAACATCTTTCGAAATTAAAATGAGACAGACACCTATCGCACAACCACGTCTGATGCGAGCGTTTGGAAATTTGGGAACTTGTCAACCGCGATAAATTCCGAATCCATGCAAAATGATGTGTTACATTCTCTTCAATATTTTCCATACTATCATCGTCATCGTCGTCGTTTTCAGACTCTATTACTAAAAGATGGATTGTAGGCTTATCAGACTTGTTTCGACTCAAATAAATGGGTACAATTTCACTACGCTTTTGTTTTTCCGCACTATCTATACCGTAAACGTTAATTGAGAGTTTGTTAAGTTTCTCAAATTTTGGAATCTGGTCTAAAGACATTGGAAAATGCAAACCTCCGTATTGTAGCACTGAGCTGAAATGTGGATACGAAGTGATTTCGCTGGGATTGTTGTTGGCTGGAAAGAGGGCTGCGGTGACCGACCAGAAAAAGCAATACGCGTCTCCGTTGCGGATGTTGACGACAGCCTTCTTATCTTGAATATCTTTGGGTAGTGGTGTGTATGTGAACACACCGCCTCGCAGTGGCACGTACTTGTTGATATTTACAGTCAAATTGATTATTTCGGTCAGCGACCAACCAGAGTCTCTCTCTTGAAAATCTTCCACCTTGGCCAACACTTTTTGCTTTACGTTCACTTCGAACCACCCGTGTATGTCAGCTGGCTGGAGGATGATTTGGTTTCTGGTGTTAAAATATTTCATTTCCTCAACATGTTCAGCGTTTTTCGTTATATTGAATTTACAACACAAGACACAGTTTGCCTTTAAACTTCCCACTTTTCGTAGCATTTTCTTCAGTCTTGCAACGACGAGGTGTTTCGCATCTTCCAAAAACCTGTTCAAATCTTTATGCCGCAGATTGATAATGGCTCCCGTTCGAATTCGACTCTCGAAAGCTGTCTCCAAATCTTCCCACCGTACTCGATCGCTTCTTCGTCGGCTTCGTAATCCGTCACCCACTTTTTGAAATTGTTGAAATTTGACTGTCAACGATTTCAGAATTCCAATTGTAGTCAAAATTCTTGTCTTCTCCCCGATCGTTGAGGCGTTGTTGCGTAAGATTTTATTCAAAAGCCTGGTATTTTGGGTTCCGAATCGAATCCATTTTGCAATTTCTGCCGGTGACGATTTTTCAGATAAAATCTTGAACGTCGTTTCCATAATTTGTATTAATTTCAAACACTTTTCGGAATCCATGTTTCTTCTTCTTTCGATCTCACACACACTTGACAAAGATAGAGTTGCGAAGCTTCCTCTAGAATGACCGCTCTACGCTGACCCGGTCTCTTTTATGCTAATTGCGATGTCACCATCCGGTCGATTAACGTAAAAGAATGTATTCGAAGTACGTGGAAAATATTGTTTTTCACCTGGAGCAAACTATTGGCTTACAATAAATTCTATTAATATTTTTTTCGAATGTGAAATTTCCGCTCTGGGCTATTAGCGTGAAAGTTTACGGATCGTCATCGGCATTCCCTGTCTATCTAATCGCGATGTCACCATCCGGTCGATTAACGTAAAAGAATGTATTCGAAGTACGTGGAAAATATTATTTTTCGTCTGAGGCAAACTATTAGCGTGAAATCTAATTGCGATGTCGCCATCCGGTCGATTAACGTAAAAGAATGTATTCGAAGTACGTGGAAAAATATTGTTTTTCGTGTCTATCTAATCGCGATGTCACCATCCGGTCGATTAACGTAAAAGAATGTATTCGAAGTACGTGGAAAATATTATTTTTCGTCTGAGGCAAACTATTAGCGCGAAATCTAATTGCGATGTCGCCATCCGGTCGATTAACGTAAAAGAATGTATTCGAAGTACGTGGAAAATATTGTTTTTCGTGTCTATCTAATCGCGATGTCACCATCCGGTCGATTAACGTAAAAGAATGTATTCGAAGTACGTACTATTAGCGTGAAAGTTTACGGATCGTCATCGGCATTCCCTGTCTATCTAATCGCGATGTCACCATCCGGTCCATTAACGTAAAAGAATGTATTCGAAGTACGTGGAAAATATTATTTTTCGCCTGGGGCAAACTATTGGCTATATATCAAAAAAAAAAAAGGCCGCCGTCAAAATGGCCGCCATCACAAAATCATGACCGCCATCAAAAAATGGCCGCCGTCAAATGGCCATCGCCAAAATTGCCGCCATCGAAAAAATCATGACCGTCATCAAAAATGGCCGCCGTCAAAATGGCCATCGTCAAAATTGCCGCCATCGAAAAAAATCATGACCGCCATCAAAAATGGCCGCCGTCAAAATGGCCATCGTCAAAATTGCCGCCATCGAAAAAATCATGACCGCCATCAAAAAATGGCCGCCGTCAAAATGGCCGCCATCACAAAATCAAAATTGCCGCCATCGAAAAAATCATGACCGCCATCAAAAATGGCCGCCGTCAAAATGGCCGCCATCACAAAATCAAAATTGCCGCCATCGAAAGAATCATGGCCTCCATCAAAAATGGTCGTCGTCAAAATGGCCGCCATCACGAAATCAAAATTGCCGCCATCGAAAAAATCATGACTGCCATCAAAAATGGCCGCCGTCAAAATGGCCATCGTCAAAATTGCCCGCCCATCGAAAAAATCAAAATGGCTGCCATCAAAAAAAAAATGGCTGCCGTCGAAATGACTGCTGGTCGGCTTGGTCGGTGAAGAAGGTGTTTCTATCCAGAACCGGCCTTGCTTATCTACTCATCAAAAACATTTCTCTCACCGCAGAAAACTTTCCTCGAGCCTGAGAAACTCTCGTCTCACGATACGAAAACAAGCGGCTTCTGACTGATTCTCATCTCGCGACACTTTTCGCGATTCCTCGTGTCACAAAAAAATCATTATTGGAACTGAAGAGCTTGAACAGTAACACTTGCAAAACTCTTAGCGCGCTCGAACTTCTCGATAGTCCCGAGAAATTAGGGGATCACATTATCGTGCACATGACGATTCGCAAGCTCGACCCAGCATCTCTCGAAGAGTGGGAGAAAAGTGTCAGCGAGAAACTCGAGCCCCCCACATTTGCGGAGCTCGAGGCGTTTCTCATCGGTCGCATCGACACCCTCGAAGCTGTGGAGCAAGCTCATGCTCACAATCAAATCGCGACGTCAAAACCGCACTCATCGCAAGGAAGGTCAAATCTTCAGACGACAAGGTCACATACGGCGCAATCAAAGGAACAGTCGTGTGCTTGTTGCAAAGGCAACCACTACATCGCGTTCTGTTCGACCTTTCGCAACAAATCTCTCGATCAAAGAAGGGAAGTGGTTTCTGCGAAAAAGCTTTGCTTCAATTGTCTCGGTCCACAGAAGGACTGTCGATTCAACAAAACGTGTCGCGTGTGCAACGGTCGACATCATTTCTTGCTGCATCGAAACTCTTCCTCAATCTCGACAGCTGCCAACAGCGGCACATCTCAAGGACAGGCCGCAGTAGCGCAACCTGCAGTGCAGAACGCATTGATCTCAAACAGCGCCTCTCAGGTGAGCAAACACTCAGCTCAGCCTACAATGATCAAGCGCTCTCCAGTTCTTCTCGCCACAGTGCAATTGATCGCCCCTAATCCGGAGACTGGAGAAAGAATCATCGCTCGTGCTCTATTCGATCAAGGATCTGAAAGTTCATTCGTCACTGAGTCGCTAGCACAACAATTGCGACTACGTCGGCATCAAGCAACGATACCGATCATTGGCGTCGAAGCTCATCAATCGGCAGTGACTCGCGACATCGCGACATTGCAGCTCCAATCTCGTGCTCACACCTCGTTCTCGTGTCAGAAGGAGGCACTCGTGCTTCCACGACTCACATCGTATCTACCCTCATTTCGACTTCTCGTCGAAGACTGGCCTCATCTACAAGGACTCAACCTCGTGGATCCAAGCTTTGCACATCCCAGTCAAATCGACGTAATTCTCGGAGCTGACATCTACAGAAACATCATTTGTCAAGGAGTTCGAAGAGGAGCACCAGGAACACCAATCACGCAAGAAACTCAGTTCGGTTGGGTCCTCTCCGGCTGCGTTTCAGCGGAAGCAGCCAGCCCCTCGTATGGCGCAGTCCAAGGCTTCCAATGCTCCCTTGATCACGAACTGCTCGATCTCGTGCAGAAGTTTTGGAAGCAGGAAGAAGTGTCGAAACCTTTGGCACTAACTTCCGAAGAAGAGCGTTGTGAGCAACACTTTCGCGAAACGGTTTCTCGAACTGCGTCCGGTCGTTACGTAGTTCGGCTGCCGCTCAAGGACAATGCGGTAGAGCTCGGCAACTTGCAGAATTCCGCGCATCAAATGCTCCATCGTTTGGAGAAACGGTTCGGTAGCGACGCGAAAGTCAAGGAGGCTTACTCGAGCTTCCTTCTTGAATATCGTGAACTCGGGCACATGCGTCGCGCTATCAATATACCTGAAGACAATTCCCGCGTGTTTTATCTTTTCCGTCACGGTGTAGTTCGCGACAGCAGTTTAACAACAAAGTTGCGTGTCGTGTTCAACGGGTCTCAAAGAACCAACCTCGGACTCTCTCTCAATGGCAATCTTCTCGTCGGTCCAAATGTGCAAACCGACCTCGCGGACGTTCTCTTACGCTGGCGACAATATCCAGTCGCGTTCTCATCAGACATCGTCAAGATGTACCGACAAATTTTGGTCCTCAATGATGACCAAGATTTTCAGCGAATCCTCTGGAGGGAAGAACCAGAGCTACCGATTAAAGAATATCAACTGACCACGGTAACGTATGGTCTTGCAAGCGCTCCGTATCTCGCGATCCGTGTTCTTCGTCAACTCGTTCAGGACGAAGGTAGGCAGTATCCCTTTGCGAGCCACGTCATTCTCGAGAACACGTACGTCGACGACATCCTCTCAGGAGCAGAAGACGTAGATCAAGGTTGCGAGAAGATCAACGAACTCAATCAATTGCTCAAGGCGGGCGGCATTGAACTTCAAAAGTGGAGTTCAAGCCACCCAGAAACTCTCGTTGACATTTCTCGAAACCATCAAGAGATCGCGATGCATCTGAATCTCGATCAAAGTCCATTCTTTCGGGCTCTTGGTCTTGCGTGGAGACCAGACATCGACGCCTTCGCGTTTCTTCCGCAAATTCATCAAACTCGGGACAATTTCACGAAACGAAAAGTTCTCTCACAAACCGCGCAGCTCTCTGATCCTCTCGGATGGCTCTCGCCGACCACGATCAGAGTCAAACTCTTTACGCAGGAATTGTGGGCACTCGGTTTCGACTGGGACGAGCCGCTCACAGCTTCATTGTCCTCGCGACGGATCGAGTTTCTACAAGAACTTCAAGGCATCTCAGCTATCACCATCCCACGATGGATCGGGTTAAGTTCAGCATCTCTCGGGATAGAGATCCACGGTTTCGCGGACGCCTCTTAAAGTGCATTAGGCGCAGTGATCTACGCGCGAACGTATATCATCACTCACGAAGTGCGCGTTTCACTAGTGTTCCCGGGAAACTCAAGTAGCGCCGCTAAAGAAGGTGACAATTCCTCGTCTCGAACTCTGTGCTGCGAATCTTCTCGTGCGGTTGATGTGTCATGTGGAAAAAAATCTCAATTTCGAAAACACCCTGGTTTATCTGTGGACGAATTTCACAGTCACGCTCGCGTGGATCAAAAGCCACCCATGGCGGTGAAAGGAATTCGTTCGTAATCGCGTAACGGAAATCCAAGAGTTCGCGCGCGCTCGTTGGTATCACATCTCGGGTTCTGAAAACTCCGCTGATCTTGCGTCTCGTGGTGCATCTCCGGAGCAACTTCAAAAATCAGAACTTTTGACCTTCGGACCATCTTGGCTCTCGAAGCCTTCTGTCAATTGGCCATCCTTATCTCCGCGACCGGAAGAAAACATTCATCTCGACGAAAGAAAAGGGCTGTCGACGTACATCCCAACAGCTAAGCTGCTACAAATCTGGGATCTCGTCGATCGCTACTCAAAACTATCGACTCTCCTCAAAGTCACATCATTGTGTAAACGCGCAGCAAATCGGTTCCTCGCGAAGACGACATCGAATCGCGTAAACACGTCTATCACTGTCAGACCGATCTCTACTCTCGAATTGAGCGACGCCCAACTGTTTTGGACCAAGGTGACCCAGCAGGCGTACTTCGCAGAAGAAATTCGCCAAATCGAGACAAGCTCAAGTCTCACTCGAAGTCATCCACTATCGCGACTAACGCCGTTCATCGATTCGAACGGATTTCTCAGAGTCGGTGGTCACTGAATGACTCATTGCTTACGTATGACGAAAAGCACCCGTTCATCTTGCATCGCGAATCATCGTTCTCCACATTGATCATCGATCATCATCATCGGTTGACGCTCCACGGAGGTCCGCAACTCACTCTCGTCACAATTCGACAGCGGTACTGGATCCTCGGAGGAAGAGTACCGATCCGCATGTTCATACATCATTGCGTTCCTTGTGCGCGTCATCGCGCCACTCTCAGCAGCCAACAGATGGGCCAACTCCCTCAGTCTCGAGTCACACAATCAAGGCCGTTTCTTCACTCTGACGTTGACTACGCTGGTCCATTCTCGATTCGAGCCTCCCGCGGAAGAGGAGCGAAATCATGCAAGGGATATATCGTTATCTTCATCTGCTTCACGACCTCGGCTGTGCATCTCGAGCTAGTTTCGGACTACACGACGGAGGCATTCATCGCGGCGTACAAACGCTCAACATCTCGACGAGGAATTTGTGCCTCGATCGCAAGCGATTGTGGAACGAATCTCGTCGGCGCGGACTCAGAACTTCGCCATCTTCTCGCTGCATCGTCAAAGGAGTTCTCAGAAATCGCAAGCATCCTCGCATCACACGGAACCCAGTGCCGGTTCAATCCTTTCTCCGCGCCTCATTTCGGTGGAAAATGGAAAGCCGGAGTGAAATCGGTCAAATTTCACCCCAAACGAGTCATCGGAGAAGCTACTCAAACTTTTGAGCAATTCGCGACGTTCCTCACGCAAGTAGAAGCCACGCTCAATTCTCGACCTCTTTGCGCTATCTCGGACGATCCACGGGATCCAAGTGCCTTGACTCCAGGACACTTTCTCGTCGGCTCAGCATTAAACACAATTCCTGAGCCGTCACTTATCGAGGTGCCAGTTCAACGGCTATCGCATTGGCAACACTCGCGTCAAATGCTGGAGCTTTTTTGGAAACGGTGGAGTACGGAGTATCTTCAGTCCTTCCAAAACCTCTCGAAATGGCAGATTCATTGCGGGAACATTAAAATCGGATCCGTCGTTCTCGTAAAAAACGAAAATCTACCTCCATCTGTGTGGCCCCTCGCGAAAGTGATCGAAGTGCATCCGGGAACCGACGGTCTCGTTCGCGTTATGACCGTTAAAACGAAATCCTCTGTGTTAAAACGTCCAATCGTAAAATTGTGTGTGCTTCCAGTGTCCTCTTAAGACAATTATTGACTCTCAGAATGAATAACGCACGGCGGGCGGCATAATCTAATTTCGCGATCGTTACCGATAGCGAAGCGGGCGGTATGTTTCGGCAAAGTATCGAATAGTTAAATGTGTATCTCGCGACACTCAAAATCGTCGTCGCACATGTACGCACACTCGCGTACAATGTTTACGTGCCGTCTCTGCGCCAAATCTCACCGCTTGCCCGTGTCGCGACTCAAAACCTGTCAGCTGTATCTCATGTATTGTCTACTGTCTCGAAATCATGTATGTGTGTAATCTATGTGTTCTCTCGCTCTGTAAAATCATCACTCTCTGTAACGTTCTCTTGCGATACGGTTGGTATCGCCACATCAAAACGAATAAAAGTCTCGTTTATCGGTAATCATTATCTCTCTTCATCTGAACATCATTTTCGTTTCATTTACACTCGTTCTCATCACTCATTCGCGGATCTCACGTCCACGTATCAATGGGGGATAGAGGTGATCGGGAGAGTCACTCATAATTTCAGATTTTTCTCTGTTCTTTTATTTTTCTAAAGAAACTAACACTAATATAGCAGCGGGTAGATGTGTGGGGATTTCAAGACGCTCTCGGTCCTTCACGTCCGAGCCTCTGACTATCAATGCTCTCTCCTCTCTCGACTTCCCCAAGGTAACCTTCAGGATTCGAGTTAGGTATCTTACCCACCCCTGTTACATTACAAAGATCGGAACTTAATAACAATACTCGTGTGGTCTAAATTAAAACAAAAGCAGTACGACAGTTACGAGCGTCAAGCGGTGAGGCTGCCGGTTTCTTGCGCCGACACGGCCGTCTTGACTGTCACACGACCTCGTGTGGTATCAGTTCAATTCATTTTATATCTGGAAACTTGTAGGATTAGTTCAACTGCTCGGTCTCCCTGACCATAACGAACGTAAAAGTAATTCTAACGGACTGCCACGTTCGCAAACTAGAGTGGTTCGCACAACCAATGCAAAACTTAGGGCTGCTACCAAAATGAACACATATTTTTTTTTTTTTTTTTTTTTTTTCAAGGCATACTTCGCCATCCCTGTAGCTAACAATCGCCCCTGCGATTCGATCAACCAAGTGATCAATATACAACTCGCTATCTGTGTAGCTACCAATCGCCCATGCGATTCGATCAACCATGTGATCAATATACAACTCGCTATCCATGTAGCTACCAATCGCCCATGCGATTCGATCAACCATATAACCATGTCTCCCATCGCTCGTTGTTGCATCACGCCATCTCCGTCCACATTAGTGGGGTAGGGTTTCTATGACTTGTGACTAATAAGCAAAGCGAATGGGTATTAACTATTTGTGTATCTTAGCTTGATCACTTCCGCCGACATCGACACTTTCTGACTGTGTTTCCACACTTTCTTCTTCTAAACATGTGTTTCGGCAAGGTACAGAATAGTTAAATGTGTGTCTCGCGACACTCAAAATCGTCCTCGCACATGTACGCACACTCGCGTGCAATGTCTACTTGCCGTCTCTGCGTCAAATCTCGCCGCTTGCCCGTGTCGCGACTCAAAACCCATCAGCTGTATCTCATGTATTGTCTACTATCTCGAAATCATGTATGTGTATAATCTATGTGTTCTCTCGCTCTGTAAAATCATTACTCTCTGTAACGTTCTCTTGCGATACGGTCTGTATCGCCGCATCAAAACCAATAAAAATTCTCGGTTACTATTAATCATCATCTCTCTACATCTCTATATCATTTCGTTTCATTCACACTCGTTCTCGTCACTAATTCGCGAATCCCACGTCGATGATCCATATCTTTTTGCCATCTCTCTAAACATTTTTTGGTCCTTCGAGCCGGATCAGTCGCGAATCGAATCGGATCATTCGCAAATCGAGTCTAATCTTTCGAATCGTTGCGACTTACGAAAAAACAAATTAGCCAGTGAGTGAAACGGAACTATCGCGTGTGCATCAAGTTGCGAAAGTTCACGTAATCAAAGTGAACAATATCGTTATCGGTGAAAACCATCATCAAAATCAGTCGCGTCCGTTAAATTCAAACGTGCGGTGTCCTCTGTAGTGACCGTGACTAAGATCTGAGCGTCAACAACACCGATCTCTCAAAGTGTGTATCGCGACGCCCTATTATCACTGTGTGCGTATCTCGTTCGTGAAAACTCTGTTCGTCGCGTGAGTTACACTTTCTCGTTTGTCAGGATGACGATCGACGAATACATTGAACGTCAAACCGATCTCTTCAGGCGCATCTGTCGCACTCTCGAAAACTTGCGCAAGCTCGGTGAAGCAAAAACAACCCTCGGGCAAGTGCAATCGCGATTAGATGCTTTAAATTCGAATTGGCTGAAGTTCCAAGACATGCACGAGACAGTCGATCAAATTAGAATCGCAGCAAAAGGTGATCAACTCGACGCTATCAAAAGACTTTCGTATTTCGCGAAAGACTATTACGGACAGTGCGAAAAGCAATACTTAAACGCGAAGGGAGAGATGCTCGATCTACTCGGAACTCTCAAGACTCTATCGGCACCGATCGTGCCAACAGCCGTAGCCCCCAAACTCACAACTGGAGGAGCCTCAAAACGGCTACCACGCATCGAATTGCCTACGTTCTCGGGCAATTACTCAGACTGGAAGTCTTTCCACGACCTCTTCACATCAATCGTTCGCGAAAATTCGCAACTCTCGGGAGTGGAAAAACTGCATTACCTAAAAACAAGTCTTACCGATGAACCGTCACAACTCATTAAAAACATCGCTCTTACCGCTGAAAACTTCCCTCGAGCCTGGGAAACTCTCGTCTCACGGTACGAAAACAAGAGACTTTTGACGGATTCTCATCTCGCGACACTTTTCGCGATTCCTCGTGTCACGGAAAAGTCGTCATCAGAACTGAAGAGCTTGCACAGCAACACTTGCGAAGCTCTTGGCGCACTCGAACTTCTTGACAGTCCCGAGAAATTAGGTGATCACATTATCGTGCACATGACGATTCGCAAGCTCGACCCAGCATCTCTCGAAGAGTGGGAGAAAAGTGTTAGCGAGAAACTCGAGCCCCCCACGTTTGCGGAGCTCAAGGCGTTTCTCATCGGTCGCATCCACACCCTTGAAGCCGTGGAGCAAGCTCATGCTCATAATCGAATCGCGACGTCGAAACCGCACTCATCGCAAGGAAGGTCAAATCTTCAGACGACAAGGTCACATACAGCGCAATCAAAGGAACAGTCGTGTGCTTGTTGCAAAGGCAACCACTACATCGCGTTCTGTTCGACCTTTCGCAACAAATCTCTCGATCAAAGAAGGGAAGTGGTTTCTGCGAAAAAGCTTTGCTTCAATTGTCTCGGTCCACATCAGCAGAAGGACTGTCGATCCAACAAAACGTGTCGCATGTGCAACGGTCGACATCATTCCTTGCTGCATCGAAACTCTTCTTCAATCTCGACAGCTGCCAACAGCGGCACATCTCAAGGACAGGCCGCAGTAGCGCAACCTGCAGTGCAGAACGCACCGATCTCGAACAGCGCCTCTCAGGTAAGCAACCACTCAGCTCAGCCTACAATGATCAAGCGCTCTCCAGTTCTTCTCGCCACAGTGCAATTGATCGCTTCAAATCCGGAGACTGGAGAAAGAATCATCGCTCGCGCTCTACTCGATCAAGGATCCGAAAGTTCATTCGTCACGGAGTCGCTAGCGCAACAATTGCGACTACGTCGGCATCAAGCAACGATACCGATCATTGGCGTCGGAGCTCATCAATCGGCAGTGACTCGCGGCATCGCGACATTGCAACTCCAATCTCGTGCTCACGCCTCGTTCTCATGTCAGGTGGAGGCACTCGTGCTTCCACGAGTCACATCGTATCTACCCTCATTTCGACTTCTCGCCGAAGACTGGCCTCATCTACGAGGACTCAACCTCGCGGATCCAAGCTTTGCACATCCCAGTCAAATCGACGTAATTCTCGGAGCTGACATCTACAGCAACATCATTGGTCAAGGAGTTCGAAGAGGAGCACCAGGAACACCAATCGTGCAAGAAACTCAGTTCGGTTGGGTCCTCTCCGGCTGCGTTTCAGCGGAAGCAGCAAGCCCCTCGTATAGCGCAGTCCAAGGCTTCCAATGCTCCCTCGATTACGAACTGCTCGATCTCGTGCAGCAGTTTTGGAAGCAGGAAGAAGTGTCGAAACCTTTGGCACTAACGTCCGAAGAAGAGCGTTGTGAGCAACGCTTCCGCGAAACGGTTTCTCAAACTGCGTCCGGTCGTTACGTAGTTCGGCTGCCGCTCAAAGACCATTCGGTAGAGCTCGGCAACTCGCGGAATCCCGCGCATCAAATGCTCCTTCGTTTGGAGAAACGGTTCGGTAGCGACGCGAAAGTCAAGGAGGCTTACTCGAGCTTCCTTCTTGAATATCGTGAACTCGGGCACATGCGTCGCGCTATCAATACACCTGAAGACAATTTCCGCGTGTTTTATCTTTCCCATCACGGTGTAGTTCGCGACAGCAGTTCAACAACAAAGTTGCGTGTCGTGTTCAACGGGTCTCAAAGAACCAACCTCGGACTCTTTCTCAATGACAATCTTCTCGTCGGTCCAAAAGTGCAAACCGACCTCGCGGACGTTCTCTTACGCTGGCAACAATATCCAGTCGCGTTCTCATCAGACATCGTCAAGATGTACCGACAAATTTTGGTCCACAATGATGACCAAGATTTTCAGCGAATCCTCTGGAGGGAAGAACCAGAGCTACTGATTGAAGAATATCAACTGACTACGGTAACGTATGGTCTTGCAAGCGCTCCGTATCTCGCGATCCGTGTTCTTCATCAACTCGTTCAGGACGAAGGTAAGCAGTATCCCTTTGCGAGCCACGTCATTCTCGAAAACACGTACGTCGACGACATCCTCTCAGGAGCAGAGAACGTTGATTAAGGTCGCGAGAAAATCAACGAACTCAATCAATTGCTCAAGGCGGGCGGCTTTGAACTTCAAAAGTGGACTTCAAGCCACCCAGAAACTCTCGTTGACATTTCTCGAAACCATCAAGAGATCGCGATGCATCTGAATCTCGATCAAAGTCCATTCTTTCGGGCTCTCGGTCTTGCGTGGAGACCAGACATCGACGAGTTCGCGTTCTCTCCGCAAATTCATCAAACTCGGGACAATTTCACGAAACGAAAAGTTCTCTCACAAACCGCGCAGCTCTTTGATCCTCTCGGATGGCTCTCGCCGATCACGATCAGAGCCAAAATCTTTATGCAGGAATTGTGGGCACTCGGTTTCGACTGGGACGAGCCGCTCTCAGCTTCATTGTCCTCGCGATGGATCGAGTTTCTACAAGATCTTCAAGGCATCTCAGCTATTACCATCCCACGATGGATCGGGTCAAGTTCAGCATTTCTCGGGATAGAGATCCACGGTTTCGCGGACGCCTCTCAAAGCGCATTAGGCGCAGTGATCTACGCGCGAACGTATATCAACACTCACGAAGTGCGCGTTTCACTAGTGTGCGCGAAAACTAAAGTAGCGCCGCTAAAGAAGGTGACAATTCCTCGTCTTGAACTCTGTGCTGCGAATCTTCTCGTCCGGTTGATGTGTCATTTGGAAAAGACTCTCAATTTCGAAAACACCCCGGTTTATCTGTGGACGGATTCCACAGTCGCGCTCGCGTGGATCAAAAGCCACCCATCGCGGTAGAAGGAATTCGTTCGTAATCGCGTAACGGAAATCCAAGAGTTCGCGCGCGCTCGTTGGTATTACATCTCGGGTTTTGAAAACCCCGCTGATCTTGCGTCTCGTGGTACATCTCCGGAGCAACTTCAAAAATCAGAACCTTGGACCTTCGGACCATCCTGGCTCTCGAAGCCTTTTGTTAATTGGCCATCCTTATCTCCGCGACCGGAAGAAAACATTCATCTCGAGGAAAGAAAAGGGCTGTCGACGCACATCGCAACAGCTAAGCCGCTACAAATCTGGGATCTCGTCGATCGCTACTCAAAACTATCGACTCTCCTTAAAGTCACATCATTGTGTAAACGCGCAGCAAATCGGTTCCTCGCGAAGACGACATCGAATCGCGTAAACACGTCTATCACTGTCGGACCGATCTCTACTCTCGAATTGAGCGACGCCCAACTGTTTTGGACCAAGGTGACCCAGCAGGCGTACTTTGCAGAAGAAATTCGCCAAATCGAGACAAGCTCAAGTCTCACTCGAAGTCATCCACTATCGCGACTCACGCCGTTCATCGATTCGAACGGATTCCTCAGAGTCGGTGGTCGACTGAATCACTCATTGCTTTCGTATGACGAAAAGCACCCGTTCATCTTGCATCGCGAATCATCGTTCTCCACATTGATCATCGATCATCATCATCGGTTGACGCTCCACGGAGGTCTGCAACTCACTCTTGCTACAATCCGACAGCGGTACTGGATCCTGGGAGGAAGAGTACCGATCCGCATGTTCATACATCGTTGCGTTCCTTGTGCGCGTCATCGCGCCACCCTCAGCAGCCAACAGATGGGCCAACTCCCTCAGTCTCGAGTCACGCAATCAAGGCCGTTTCTTCACTCTGGCGTTGACTACGCTGGTCCATTCCCGATTCGAGCCTGCCGCGGAATAGGAGCGAAATCATGCAAGGAATATATTGTTACAAAGGGTGAAATCACCCGTTTTGCCCCCTTATTAATGATCTAGTAGTCAGCATAGATAAAAGACGTTTATAAACCTCTTATGTCTTCAAAAAAAAATAAGGTTGCTGCGCCAACCGATATTATTGTAAAAACAGTCTTGTTTCAGACTTTAAACAAGAAACACGTATCACGCATTAAAAGCATTTTCCACGATATTTTGTTCACGCCTTCGATTCCTTTTGATTCGATAATAAGTAAACTCGCGGATCCATATTTTATTAACGTAACGCCTAAAACGTTACAATATCGTTATCTTAATCTGCTTCACGACCTCGGCTGTGCATCTCGAGCTAGTTTCGGACTACACGACGGAGGCATTCATCGCGGCGTACAAACGCTTTACATCTCGACGAGGAATTTGTGCCTCAATCGCAAGCGATTGTGGAACGAATCTCGTCGGCGCAGACTCGGAACTTCGCCGTCTTCTCGCTGCATCGTCAAAGGAGTTCTCAGAAATCGCAAACATCCTCGCATCACACGGAACCCAGTGGCGGTTCAATCCCCCTTCCGCGCCTCATTTCGGTGGAAAATGGGAAGCCGGAGTGAAATCAGTCAAATTTCACCTCAAACGAGTCATCGGAGAAGCTACTCAAACGTTTGAGCAATTCGCGACGTTCCTCACGCAAGTAGAAGCCACGCTTAATTCTCGACCTCTTTGCGCTATCTCGGACGATCCACGGGATCCAAGTGCCTTGACTCCAGGACACTTTCTCGTCGGCTCAGCATTGAACACAATTCCTGAGCCGACACTCATCGAGGTGCCAGCTCAACGGCTATCGCATTGGCAACACTCGCGTCAAATGCTGGAGCATTTTTGGAAACGGTGGAGTACGGAGTATCTTCAGTCCTTTCAAAACCTCTCGAAATGGCAGACTCATCACGGGAACATCAAAATCGGATTCATCGTTCTCGTAAAAAACGAAAATCTACCTCCATCTGTGTGGCCCCTCGCAAGAGTGATCGAAGTGCATCCGGGAACCGACGGTCTCGTTCGCGTTGTGACCGTTAAAACGAAATCCTCTGTGTTAAAACGTCCTATCGTGAAATTGTGTGTGCTTCCAGTGTCCTCTCAAGACAATCATTGACTCTAAGAATAAATAACGCACGGCGGGCGGCATAATCTAATTTCGCGATCGTTACCGATAGCGAAGCGGGCGGTATGTTTCGGCAAGGTATCGAATAGTTGAATGTGTGTCTCGCGACACTCAAAATCGTCCTCGCACATGTACGCACACTCGCGTGCAATATTTACTTGCCGTCTCTGCGTCAAATCTCGCCGCTTGCCCGTGTCGCGACTCAAAACCCATCAGCTGTATCTCATGTATTGTCTACTATCTCGAAATCATGTATGTGTATAATCTATTAGTTCTCTTGCTCTGTAAAATCATTACTCTCTGTAACGTTCTCTTGCGATACGGTCTGTATCGCCGCATCAAAACCAATAAAAATTCTCGGTTACTATTAATCATCATCTCTCTACATCTCTACATCATTTCGTTTCAATCACACTCGTTCTCGTCACTATTTCGCGGATCCCACGTCGATGATCCATATCTTTTTGCCATCTCTCTAAACAACATGGATTAAGCTCTTTAGGAACGTCGCAGTCGGGCATAAGTCGCAAGCGCTCATGCGCGTACTTTGTAATGATTCTTTATGATTTTCTATCAGTAATTATGATATTGTAAGCGGGTCGTACCTAAAGTCAAAATAGCCACCTCGTTTTATTTATTATTGAACTACATACACTACAAAACAAGAAAAGGGTAAACTTATCTTTCTAACATGGGCGTGTCCGATTGTAAAATCGAAGAGAACGCTAATAGTCGTTACAAAAGATATAGCAGGCACAAAAAATAGAAGGACAGAATAAATTAATAAATAAATTTACAATGGCCGATCCATGTATAAATAAAATCTAAAGACAAAAAAACGGCCGGGCTTAAGGTTATAAAAGATAAAATGAGCCAATAGGCGTCACAAAAGAGAATTAAAAAGAGCGGAACCAAAAAAAAAGAACGAAATAAATATGTATAAATAATAAGAGGGACAAAACAAAAGAACACAGAGCTACTGGGAACCCCGGGGTCTTCGTTGTGGGCCAGGTTCCTTCTTCTTGTTCACGAATATCTCCTGTCCTCCAGACTACTCGGCAACGGGATAATCAGTTTATGTGAAATATATAAGAAATGGTGCGGTCCTTTCGGATAGGTGGTTGGTGACCGACTAATCGTCTTTTGGCTCGCTTGGTCTCAGCAGCTCCGTACATGCGGATTTGAATTTTCGTTTACTGGCAATCCTGGCCAGCCTCACGTGACCAAATCTATCCCGATATCTCGCACAACTTGTAGGTTCTGTTACTGTCTAAGATTTTTAAACAATATCTGTCACCGGCTAACACATCGGTGATTTTGAAGGGTCCTTTGAATTTTGGGTCTAGCTTTGTTTGATTTCGTTTATGATTTTCGAGTAGCACAAAATCGCCAACAGCAAACCTTGAAACTTTCGCCTTGGTATTATCAATCTCTCTTTTTCTTTTTGAGCATTCCATTTGATAGACCTCGCTGCCTGCTCTTTAATCTCAGAAAAGCGAACTTCCTCAGTATCGTCACTCAGAGTCATTAACCCAAGCGGTCTGGCAACTCTACTTATCATCAGTTCTAAAGGACTAGCTTTAGTAACGCGGGATGTTGTACAACTTAGGGCTAGTTGCACGTCATCTAACGCTTGCTGCCAAGTTTTCTCTTTGCTTGTCTCGACGCATGTAAGCATGTCATTTATGGTGCTCATAAAGCGTCCGACTTGCCCGTTGGCGCGACAAGTGCCCGTTGCTATCAGGTGAAGGGCTATGTTATGAGAGTTGCAGAAATCCTTAAAATCTTTACTTGCGAAACATCTGCCCTGATCCGCGATCACCCGAGTCGGGGCGCCGAACAGTGCAACCGCGGATCTAAGGGCTTTGATAGCACTAGCAGCATCGATACGCACGGTATGAAGAAGAAGAGCGAATTTTGTGAAAGCATCGATGACCACAAAAGCGTATTCTTTGACGTTGTTTTTCCCACTTAGTTTTCCCGCCGCATCTATGTGTACGGTGTGCCACGCAATGGCGGCTTTCGGAATTGGGTGAAGTTCTTCTTGTACCTTGCCCGAGTGAGATTTGGATACTCTACAAGTGATACAATTTTCGACAAATTTTCGGACGTATTTAGTCACATTCGGAAACCAGTAATGTTGAAAAACTTTGTCCAGAGACTTTTGCCAACCCAAGTGCATGAGGGACTCGTGGACATGATTTATCACTGACCATTGTAATGCTCTAGGTACTATTGGTAAAAATTTGCTGCGACCATTTCGCTGGACTTTACGGTAAAGCACGCCCTCCCTAATTTCGTAAGTCTCAGCCGTGTTTGGATCGAGTTCTTCATTTTCTAGTTTAGAAATGAGGTCACAGATACTATCATCACGCTGTTGTTCAGCTAAGAGCCAATTGTGAGAGATTTCGGTAAAATTAATCTGTTTTTGTGGTATTTTATCAAAAACTGTTTGTACTGGCAAGGGGTTGCGCGAGAAAAAATCGACGTGTGACATACGCTTACCCTCGCGATAAATGACATCAAAAGTGAATGTTTGGAGGAATGCCCACCATCTGTGTGCACGTGGAGTTAAATCCATATTCGTACGTGACGCTTTAACGGAATTACAATCGGTGATGACGGTGAACTCTCTTCCGTGTAGGAAGTGACGAAAATGTTTGATGCCGTTTACTACAGCCAGAGTTTCCAGTTCATAAGAGTGATGATGAGATTCTGCGCTCGTTGTTAGTTTACTATAATACGCGACAACGCGAGGTTTGCCTTCAACTTTTTGCATTAGAAACGCACCATAACCATCCGAACTCGCATCCGTGTGCAACTCAATGGGAAAGTTTGGATCGAATATCATTAGTACCGAAGCTTTAGTCAAGTGTGAGATTATTTTTTGTCGGATTTCTTCGTATCGTGGCTTCCACTCGACTTTGCCTTTACCTGACGTTAGCCGATAGAGTGTGCTGGTCAATTGAGAAAAACGCGGTATGAATTGACGAAAATAGGAGGCAAGACCGATAAACTGTCTTAGTTGAGTAACCGTTTCAGGTGGTGGTAACTGAGTAAGGGCCGTGATTTTGCCGGGGTTTGGCCTTATTTCCCCCGAGGTCACTACATAACCGAGATATTTAACTTTCATTTTCAGAAACGAACATTTCGATAACTTGAGAAAGAATCCAGCCTTAGTAAGTGCTTCTAAAACTGTGCGTAATCGCTGCATACCTTCGGATACTGTTCTTGAAGGGATGATAATATCATCTAAATAGCAGATCGCGAAAGTATTAGCTAAGTCACCGAGGGCCTTGTTCATCGCGCGTTGGAAAACCGACGGCGCATTTCGTAATCCGAATGGCATAAACAAGTATTCGAATTGGCCATCCGGGGTAACGAAAGATGTGCGCTCTACGGAATCTTGGTGTATATGGATTTGATGAAATCCGGAGGCCATGTCTAGGGTTGTAAAATAGTTCGCACCTGTTAACCTCTGTATTTGGTCGGCTATAAGTGGCAGTGGGTATCTATCAGGTACCGTATTACTATTCAGTTCGCGATAATCAACGCATAATCGGTCCGACCCGTCTTTCTTGCTGACCAAAAGTACCGGGCTAGCGAAACGCGAACAACTTGGTCTGATGATGCCCGCTGTCAAAAGTTCTTTAACCTTGTCGCGGACGACTTGTCGCTCGTCAGGAGCAAGCCGGTAAGGTCGCCTCTGTACAGTATGATTAGGGTCTATCAGTCGAATTCTCAATTCGCCCGTAGTCACCTTAGCTGTAGGTGTACCCCCTATAAATGATTGGTGGAATTCTTTCAAAATATCCAGAAGTTCGAGTTTTTCTTTGTTCAAGATATCGGTATCGACGTGCTGTAAGCCCACAATGTTTGAAACTACTTGGCAAGTATTAGCAATTTTTTTTCGTTTTAGAAGAAATGCATCGGATGAAATTTCGACTGCAAAACCCAATGCAAGCAAGTCCCGACCAATCAAAATATTACTGGATAAATAGAAATCTGGTAGTACGTGGAATGTCAGCTCGACCGCATACCCGTCGATAACAACCTCAGACGTCAATTGATACGTACTGTTTATATTCGTTGTTCCGATTCCTTGTAAGGTTACCAGAGCTTGCTTTCGCCTCCCTGAGAACTTATTTCATACCGTTTCCGCAATTAGAGAGCACTCAGCACCGGAATCAGAAAAAAATGGAAACGACTCACCGGATTGTGTCAGCTGGGCAGATACGGGTTTGATATGGCATGTTTCGACACGACGTAGCGTCTGGGATGAGCTACCACTTGCGCTGAGATTAGTACAGCGCGGAGCGATGTGCTCAACTTCGCCGCATTTGAAGCAAGTGACCGTAGACTTCCTCTTTGGCGTGTATCCCTTCGTGTCGTTGACTTCCTGCGACCTCCCTGGATGTTGGCTTTGATTATTTTTGTTGCGACACTCCCTGACCCTGTGTCCAATCTTCCCACACGCGAAGCACTTCAGGGGTGTATTCATCCTAGGTCGCTTGGCTTTGGTAGGCCCATTTACCGGAATTTTTTCAGGTACGTCGGCATCCCTCGGTTTTCTATATGCAAATGCCATGAGCTCCTGTTGCATCTTCTGACGCGTTCCCAACTCATTAGTGAAAGCTACCCGTTGTAATTGTGGCTCGATTTTCATACAATGAGCCATTACGATGGACACTGCGATTTCCTCTACAGGCATCGACTGCCAACGGGACATTAGCGTCGTCATAATCCTACCCGCATAAGCTGCTAAACACTCCCCTTCTTTTGGGCGGCTCTTACTGATACGGACGAGCGTAGCGGTCGGCGTTTTCACCGTATCATAACGTGCGAGAAAAATTTCTCTTAATTGTGACCAGGTTATACCGGGTTAACTTATTAGCGAAATCCAGGCGGCCGCGGATCCTTTTAATGCCCGACTCATCGCCATAATGAGTGCGCTGCCTTGTAATGGTTGTTCCTCCTTACATAGGTCAGCCGTTATACACCAAGCTCGAGCGTCAGCACCCTCCGAATCTGAGTTGAATTCGGGTAGTATAATCTTGGAATGTGGTGGCGGTGCGGGAGTCCTCAAAGTTCTTATTAATTCTAGCATATTACGGTTTTGCATTTCCAAAAGTGCCTTCCAATGTTGATCGTCTCTCTCTTCATTTCTCTCTACCTGGTTGCGTCTGATTAGAGGTGGCTGTGGGGATCCCACTTCTGATGTCAGAGTTATTAATGGGGGATAGGGGTGATCGGGAGAGTCACTCATGATTTCAGATTTTTCTCTCTTCTTTTATTCTTCAAAAAAAACTAACACGAATGTAGCAGCGGGTAGATGTGTGGGGATTTCGAGACGCTCTCGGTCATTCACGCTCGAGCCTCTGACTATCACTGCTCTCTCGTCTCTCGACTAGGATTCAAGTTGGGTATCTTACCCACCCCTGCTACATTACAAAGATCGGAACTTAATAACAATACTCGTGTGGTCTAAATCAAAACAAAAGCAGTATGACAGTTACGAGCGTCAAGCGGTGAGGCTGCCGGCTTCTTGCGCCGACATATATATAACTACAATAAATTCTATTAATATTTTTCGAATGTAAAATTTTCGCCCTGGGGGTAAACTATTAGCGTGAAAGTTTACGGATCGTCATCAACATTCCCTGTCTATCTAATTGCGATGTCACCATCCGGTCGATTAACGCAAAAGAATGTATTCGAAGTACGTGGAAAATATTATTTTTCGCCTGGGGCAAACTATTAGCGCGAAATCTAATTGCGATGTCACCATCCGGTCGATTAACGCAAAAGAATGTATTCGAAGTACGTGGAAAATATTATTTTTCGCCCTGGGGCAAACTATTAGCGCGAAAGTTTACGGGTAACGGCGAAAAATCGAGGGGGTAAACTGTTAGCGTGGAAGTTTACGGGTAACGGCGAAAAATCAAAATGGCTATTCATCCGACCAAGAAATAAATCACATTATCAAACTGTCTGACGATAAAAATCAAAATGACTGCTGATCCGACTAAGCAAAATTCAAAATGGCTGCTCGTCAGATGGCAAAATCGGTTGATTATACTGGTGACATCATAGCGAAAATCATATTATCAAACTGTCGGACGATGAAAAATCAAAATGGCTGCTCATCCGGCTAAGCAAAAATCAAAATGGCCGCTGTCTAAATGGCCGCTCGTCTGACTAAGCAAAAATCAAAATGGCCGCCATCAAAAAATCAAAAATGGCTGCCATCAAAAAATCAAAATGGCCGCCATCAAAATGGCCGCCATCAAAATAGCCGCCGTGGGCACGTGAACCGGTTACGTCACATGGTTACGTCACCTGGTTACGTAATGTTTTTGGTCGAGAACTGTCATATCCTATGTACTGGGAGACTTAACATGTCAGATACCTACAAAAATTATTTTTTAATTAATTTTTTTTAATTAGCGTTCACCAGGCCTAGAAATGGCAGCAGGACCATTTTGTGTTCTTCTATGAATGAAATTACGAATTGTATGTATGAGCTTTGCGACCCCTATGATGACAGGTTTAGTGTCGTCGGCTCCTACACTATTACAAAAATTTCATAAATATTACTCTTAAAATAATATAAACCAGACGAGGAAGCATAATCTTAATTTCACTATCAAATTCATCATATAACTCTCTTATATTCCTGTTTGTGGCATGACCAAAGCGCAGCAGTGCAGTTGACCGCTGCAACGTCACCGTTCCCGCGCCCGCCAGATCCCGGGTGTAATCAACACCGGGATGAGGCGAGCGCGAGATCACGCGCTTCGAAGATGAGCATCGCGAGGCGAGCCTTTGTTTCACATTGCAAAGTCAGCAAAAACCTTGCTCACTGTCCAACGCTCCAAGGGGTGTCGGACGAGCGAGCGAAGGCAGTCCCGTTAGAGACCGCTCAAAAACCACATCAACGGAATCCGCTCCTTCAAAGTTACCGTGTGTAGAGTTTATAAGTCCTTTTTCCGTCACCGACGATTAGAGTGTAATACGCGAATTCTATACGCGGTTGGGAAGGCTTCTCGCGTCGCCATCTGAGTCTTTTGAAGTTAGATTAAGTGTTTGAACCTCGTGCCACGAACTCCTTTAGAGACGTGTAGTGATAAGCATATGTGAGTGTTGCTATTGAGTGTAATCGTGTGAGAGTGTGAGCTATTTGGATTGTAACCACCGAAAAGTGAGTAATTGAACGAGTGAGAACAACTAGGTTGAGAACATTTTGTAAGCTGCTTCCTCGTCTCGCATTTTCACTTGTTATTTTCCTTCATTTGATTTCATTAAAAATTGGTTCCATTATCAACGTTTCTAATAACATTAATATAAAATCCTCAAACCCTATTCCCAGGATCGCCCTGTAGAGGACGCCCAACTACTTATCCACGTAAAAATAAATATAAACCTCTACGCCTATCGTAGAGGGTTAAGTAGTCGCGTGCGAGACCGCTCCGCACGTTACAATACCATCACTCGGAATAACAATCAGCAAGGTTTACAATAATTGGGCAAGATAGGTCAGCATGCAATCCATAATCTAAGGTTCATAAATCAGGTCAACAATGCAAGCGAAAGCAGAATGGTGTAGCGAGAGAATAGTATTATTGCAGTGAAGAAAAATAGTCAAGATAATTTGCAGGAAAGGCAGAAAATATTATAAATAATAAAGAAGTTGAGAAATACTAGTAGTGATAAAAGGAAAAAAGAATTACAAGTCAATCAGATAATATCAAAATCAAACAGAGATTCATAAATTCAAAGAAATAAGGTACTCGATAAAGTACTCAGGACTTAACTATTATAACAGAAAATATAAAGAACTACGTCGTATTTAGCTTGAGATAGGTGCGATAGATATGGAAGAACTGACAGTAAGATATGGAAAAGAGACAAATATTCTTAACTTATTAAGAAAAGAAATTATAAGCAAGATGGTATAACGCGATATATTACAAGCAAGAGGGTCTACGGACAAACTACGTGACATCGATCATAGAGAAGAGAAATAGATGAAACAAATGTTATTCACTATGGCGCAATACCCTAGATTCTAAGAACAACGCGTTATATCGCGCAGCGATGGAAGATCGCACACGCGATATATGTACGTTATTAATTACTCAAAGATATCCGATGCGAAGGCAACTTATAATCAGATCAGAAAAGATACAGACAAGGTAATTAAAATTAAAGTATAAGATGACGATGAGATAATAAGAATAAGACAAACTGAGAGAATTCATCAGCTAATTAATTCACCGATCACTGCAAAAAACAATAGGTAAGCCATTCAAATAAAGCAGGTAATTAGACATTTACTGTTAAAACATAAGCAAAGCGACAGTAAAATGCTGCGATTTAGCGATTTTAGATAAGCGAAGCAAAATTAAGAAAGAAAGCAACAGTCACTACAAATCGATTAAGTAACCTAACTAGTCGCAAAGTTATTTGCGGTATTAGATAAGAAATAAGGTAAGGGACAAGCCCACGTGGCCCACGCAGCACAAGCTACGAGAACAGATAAATCAGAAAAAAGGTAAAAGATAAAAACAAGATACGATGCAAATTGTTGAAACGTATAATTTTGAAAAACTGGTAAATTCGAAAAATTAACGACGGAGCCAGGAATCGAACCTGGTATCTAGCGATGCTTTACCGGAGCCTTACTCCACTAGACCACCTAGCCGCCCTGACTCTGATGTCGTTAATTCCTCTCATCACCAGTAAGTTCAAATTTGTTTTCTTGTGCTGTGATAGTATGTGTGAATGTATAAAGTGTTCTTCCTCTTCGAGCACAACTGTAAGAATGTCTGTAAGTGTGTTTACATTTTGGAATCTTACGCTTCTGATGCGAAGCTCGTAAGACAGTCAATGACCGTCTAATATTGAAATGCGGATATGCATTCTCAATATTAATATTAATCACGAGGCATACTATCACAGCACAAGAAAACAAATTTGAACTTACTGGTGATGAGAGGAATTAACGACATCAGAGTCAGGGCGGCTAGGTGGTCTAGTGGAGTAAGGCTCCGGTAAAGCATCGCTAGATACCAGGTTCGATTCCTGGCTCCGTCGTTAATTTTTCGAATTTACCAGTTTTTCAAAATTATACGTTTCAACAATGAAAAATGCCTCGTGATTAATATTAATATTGATAATGCATATCCGCATTTCAATATTAGACGGTCATTGACTGTCTTACGAGCTTCGCATCAGAAGCGTAAGATTCCAAAATGTAAACACACTGACAGACATTCTTACAGTTGTGCTCGAAGAGGAAGAACACTATATATTCACACATACGATGCAAATAACTTCGGGCTTTACCATATAACGAAGAATACCTCACTTACGTGAAAAGAGGATAAAGTGGAGAACAGATAAAAAGGAAGGAAAAACAGGTTTTAGAGATGCGATAAAGGGAAACTAGTCCAAAGTGAAAACACGTCTATATGAAGTAAGCACTGGACGTAGAGTGTGTCGGGTCAAATAATGCTCCTCGCGATTCCGGCCGATTTTTGGCGTGCTGCCGTCACGTGATCCTATCCTTGTTCTGGGCGATCGCAATTGGGCCAGCAGGTCATGCGAGACGGATTCACACGCAAGACGGGCGGTAGTCCATCTTCTCCCGCGTTAACATATATTGAATTAATGGTTGGTTGAGCGACATGTCGAGGGGCTTTCCGTTGGCTGCCTCGCGCTGCGCGTGAGAGGGAAAGGTGTACCCCTCACGGTACTGCGGTATCGATGCGGGAATAGATCTTGTCGGTAGATGATGATATTAAACGGAATAATGATCTTACTTAATTTTGTTAATAAAATGATATTAAAAAGGTACAGAGACGCTGCCTACTCCTCGCTATGCTGGTATTCCCCGTGCAGTCTATTTCTCCGGTGTGGCAACTCGCTACTCGCCCTACGGCACCATCGTACCGAGACGTCCTGGTAGTGGTGGTTACCACACGGGCCTTTTATTTGAAACTCACCAGTCTGCCATGGGCAATCCCCTACTACTCGGGTTTGGTAGACATATTGCGTTTCTTCGTTGAGACATGTGCTTCAAACAAACATACTACAACTTGATGGCTGGCGGCGAAATAGGCGGTAAAGTTGGTTCAGCTCTTGGCTGACAAGTGTCGTCGACACTTATGTGAAATTGGCCCGCAACCTTAGAATTTCATGAAAATTTTTGTGCCAATCAATTGACGGTTCGTGTATCCGTTGGTGACGCATCCAAGTGGCTGTAACGTTAATCTGCGTGGTTCGGCTCCTGACCGATAAGTCTGGTCATTGGAGGTCTGTAGTGGCACCTTGCGCTCGATGCCAAACATGACCCTGTTCGCAATTCTTGCAGGCATCCACCTGGAGTTTGGTGGCGATTAATTTTGGGATGATTCGTAGAGAACAATTGACAGATAAATTCTGCCCTGAAATCTGAAAATGAAGATCCTTTGCGAAAAATTCTAAGGCCCGATAGTTTTCAAATTGGCACAAAATTTATCTGACCAATCAGGACAAGGTAGAGTGCCGTGAGTGGTGCCCCCGTAAAGATGTAAAAATCATAAAGATATTGAGATATGTTCGGCGAGGCATAGGTAGGCCTTTCTGTAAGTGGAAACGTCCGCTGAATAGAGAAGGAAGAGAGATCAGACAGCCGTTCCTGTTTCTATTTAATGACGGTAGCGCGACAGGAACAGACACGGCTGCGAAACTTGTCATCTCTTTCTATTTCCAGGACGCTTTGAGCACTGCTTCAGCGCCTCTATCTTAATATCTCTATGGTAAGAATAGAGTACGGAAGTCAGCCGAAAGTGTAATATCGAAATGGAAGTAGAGAGAAGAAATAGTGTGTCAATGTTACCATTGTTTAATGATGTGTGTTAAGCAAAGATAACTTGGTCTCAGTGAGCTCCCCTCTCTCCTTGGTTCACAAACTCTATTTCTCATATCTCTTGTGCGCCAAACCACCTTTTACTTTCATTATCTGCTACCCATTATTCAAATCAATTTTTCCTTTTTTTGAAAAATCAGAAGCAAAGAATGAATCGAGTAATAATAACGAGCTTGGCGTTATTTCGATGTCAAAAACGATTTTTTTTTATCCCACTCATATTCAAATGTGTGGTTGAGTCGGTGAGGTCAGGTTATGCCGCACCCGACGTGAGATTTATGTTTTGCTAGCTGTCAGTCGAGGGAGGTTATGTTGGCTACGATTTACGATCGATTATTTGAATTATTTTTGGATTTCTCAAAAGTCGATAGCGAGTATACGAAACGAGTATGCATAAGCTTGTAATTTCGATCCCAATGTTGGAATTTATCAATCCTTCGTATATTTATATTTTATGTTATGTGTCAGTTCAGTTGCGTTATGCCATTTGCGATCTGCGAGTAATTATTCGTATTATTTCTGTTCTCGTTCTCATAGAATAAATAACCGCAGTGTGAGACTAATAATCTCTAGTTACTTCAATCACGATTTCGATTTGGTTCGGGTCTTTTCCAAGTTCCGAAAAAATACAGGCAATTCATGTGAGTTACAGAAAGTGATGCAGGAACAATTATGGTCAGAAAATTTCGAAGTCACGGATTCAGTTCACACTCAGTTGCCATGTAATTTGTTGGTGGCAGCACGAACAATACCAGACAATAACAGAAGATATAACTAGCGCTGCCCCGCTATATCTTTGATGCAAGAGTAAGAGACGCAATGCATGCGTGTAATGTCGGTACAACATGTGGCCAAAATGAGATACCGGTGTTCCTCGTAATGAAAAACTAGAATAGCTGCCATTTCGTCATTTCACCGTCAAATCGTATGGGACAGGCACAAAATGTGTGTTTCATCAGCGCTGAGTAGCATTATACCGGATCATTCCATCTAGTCATTGGAACTGTGAAAAGTTTTCCAATATCTTCGAGTGATAACCGATCTGTAAAAAATTTTTCAAAATTTTCAAAAACGTCAAAAGCCGTTCCACTTTTCTCCAAAATGAAGCATTAATTGCCCAAGTTTTACTTTGGTCGCTGCAGCGGTGTAGGAGTTTTGGTTCACTGCGATTTCAAGGTATACAACGCGACTTTAATATCACCTCAAAAGTGGGTCACTGAAGTTCAGCTTTCATGTGATTTTTATATCAATTGCGGTCAATCAAATAATCGATCACAACGACCGTGGCACATGTGTTTCTGTTAGTGATCACTTTATAAGACCAATCGTCTTGCACTAACGTAGCTAAAAACTAATCAGGTGTCTCTTCTAGATATTTCACTATTGAAGATCCTTTTCGAACTAGACAGATGCAAAAAAGAATCACTTCACACATCAAAAGAAAATAGAATTAAATTAATTGCAGAACCAATTTGGACTTCTGCACGAAGAATTTTACCGAAACCTAAACACCATAAGGTTTGTAAATCAAACTGAAGTCGAAAATCACGCAGTGAAGAAAAGATTTCTCACAACGGTTTTCCCAGAACGTAACAATGTCTAACATTCAAATGACGGTATTTGATTAGGAATTATTAATCTTTCTATAAAAAAAGTAAAGTCACTTAGAATCTGGCTGTGGTAGTCTAGACAAATTAATGAGAATTAACCCTGAGTCCTTTTTTCTTATTGGTGTAATTGGTTTTCACAAAGATCCACTTTTCGTGCATATTCGCTGAATATTAAATTTGATGATTACATTGTACACTGACATTTTGAACCGCAATCCATCTGTTGCAGCTGGCTGATCATACAAATGCCTTAGCATCCGCATCTATAAGCGTGCAAGTGTACGTGTGTACTAAATTGAGAGCGAAAATTGCATCTGAGGTGACCGCGAACGCCAAGTTACTTAAGGTCTGTATTAAAATATAATTTTTTGCTCTGCTGCGTCTACACTAGTCACGTACGCTTTAATCGTAATGAAACTAGTAATTTATTTATTCTGGAAAGTCGTTAGTACATGGAATTTTTGTATACACATTACTTGGTCGATATGGATTGGATCAGTTTGTATATTTCTTATGTTTACATCGTGGCGTTTATGTTATTCGGTGGTTGTACCCAACTTATGTTAGTTACAAAATAAAAAATTTAGATGAAATAAAAGATTTAAATTCAAGTTTTTCTCGCGATCTGAATAGTTTTTGAACAGTTGTGCTTCGTAATATCAACATTTTCGTTTTTACGACCAGTATTTGCGTAAAAGTGCCTCTTCTTAAATTCATTTATTAACACATGAAAACATCAATACATCTTTTATCTGTGATGACTACTGATCAGAAACGGTGAGCAAAATGGTGTTACGTGAGGATAAGACACGAAAGAGCGGTGGTAATTATTATTATTATGCCTGTATTTCCCAAAGATAGGGGTTCAGCTGCGGACCCCTATTCCACTTACAAATTCCTTAAGTCTGCTCTTAACCTACTGTATCTCACTTTCAAGGTAACATTCTGCCATTCGCCAGCGGGAAAAGAAAACTTAAAAAAAAAGAAAACCGCCCTTTTCTCTCTCTCACTCTCATTCGGCAACTCATCCATCCACACGCTAGGACTTCCGTTTCCGTTGCATATTTTTTTTTTTCTTTTCTTTCTATATTTACATTTCCTTATCCATCTCTTGAGTCCCCTTTTAACCTTTCTATTTCCTTCAACCATCTTTTCCCTTGTCCCTCCTCTCCTATGACGACTAGCCTCACCTCCTGTCAGCCTGTTTCTATACCTAACCCCGGACAAAACTCCCACACGTGTTCCCACGTCTCCTTTCCTAGCCCACAAATTCTACATACCCTATTTTTGTCCTTTTTCCAATATCCACCTCCCCGTATTCCATCTCCAAGTCCATATCTCGCAACCCTGCTCCATCTCTCCTCACTCAGCCCTTTTTTTAAATACCCTGACACGCCCTTTCCTTCTATAAACTTATACTCCCTGTTGTTACCCGAATCTGAAATTCTTTTTCATCTCTCCTTTTCTTGTCTCTTCGTCTCTATCCTTACTCACTTCTTCCCCCTCATTTTCCCTTCTTCCCATTTCCTTTTTACCTCTCCTAAACCCCATCCTCTGCCTTTAAGGAAATCTTTCCTCTCTGCTTCCCACCCCACCAAACCTCTATCTGACCTTGCCCTCCTCCTCATACCCATTCTTCATATCCCCGCAAGTTCCCTTTCTCTACCTTTTTCCATTCTTTTCTTTGTAGCTTCTCTCTCACCATGTGTCCAGCGACCCTTCGGGATACCTCTAGAACCCACCTCAAATATCTTTCCTGCGTTCTTTCGACTACCTTCCTTTTTTTTCCATCCCCAAATTTCCATCCCGTAACTAATCACTGGCCAAACTAGGTCGTCGAACAACCAAATTCTTCTACCCGAATCTTTCCCAAATTTCCGTTTCCCTATGCTCCACACCTGTGCCATTATCCTTGTCCCTTTTTTAACTCTTTCCGTAACGTGATAGTTCTGATCGCCGTTAGACCTAATGAAATATCCTAGGTAAGTATATCTCTCCGCCTCTTCTATGTCTCTGCCTTGCCAGTTCCAGAATACTTTCCTTTTCCTAGCTCGCCCGCCCTGCGTCTCATAACTTTCGTTTTTCCTGCATTGACCTATGAGCCTTTTCTGTCCACATACCTCTAGGATCCCTCGGTGGTCGGAATCGTCGTTCTAGTATCTTGTTTGCTTTCGCCGGAGCGCGAAATTATAGAATTTACAAAGAAAGAGTTAGATACTAGTAGTTATTGCCTATTTTGTATGGAGTTCGGTTGGAGTACTCCGCCAGGGACGCGTTTTTCGGAGTTTTCCTCTAGTTATGTGCCCTTGTGACGGACGGCTCTGAAACGCTATTTTATAGTACATATAGATCTTTGATTGCAGAGATGAAAATTCATTCGCTTTTGATTACAATATTTTACACTATTGCTCAAGAATGTGTCAAAAGGAAATATGTTTGTTAATGAAACTTAACTTTCCATTTGACTTTGTAGATCGATAACACCGGCCCACAAAAAAAAAAAAGTGGTTTGCACCTTTGACCGAACCTACCTATCTTTATGTATTTTGACGCGCTGAATCTGAATCTGAAATCAATTTTGCCCGTACACCCTCAAAATTTTGAGTAAATTGCAAAAAACCATAAAAATCGCCAAATATTAGCAGTTTTGGTAAAAAAACAATTTATTGAACTATAGACCAAGTATGATTTTCATGTATTTTGATCCGCTGAATCGAAATCTCAAGTTTATTCAACCATATTCCATTTAAAATCGAAGTAAATTGCAAAAAAACCCCTGAAAATTGCGGAAAGTAGCAAAAAGATCTCTGAAAATTTCAAAAAATTGATGTTGTGATGAAAATCATTTTTTAAATCAAAACAAAATACATGTTACGTTATTTGATTCGCGGAGTATAAATTTAAATTTATTTTTTAGATTTTGATGGCTTTCCAGTCTTGTAATTCTTTATTAATTTTAAATTTTAACAATTAGTAAATAAATATAAATTTGAAGTTTATTTGATCCATTAGCCCTCAAAGAAATTAAGTTAATGCGGAAAATTGCACATATAGTGATGAAAAAAATTGATTGAACTTAATTAAATTTATTTCTATCAAAAAATCTTTTCAAAAACCATACGAAGATAAGGAACGACCTTTCTGATTTCAAGCTGTTCTTTGCATGTGTCGAACCCTGTTTTCTTCGAATGACCTACGCAAAGGGTTTCTTTTTCGCTTTCTGTTTCTATCGGGTACATCTCTCTTCAGTGTCCAGCAATGATCTGCCATCATATTAACATTCCACTTTCCTTGATATCGACTCTCCATTTCATTCATATCTTGGTGGAATCTTTCGCCTTGCTCTTCACTGCAGTCGCCAAGATTTTCAGGAAAGTGTTGAAGGTGAGAATGTAAGAAATGCAATTTAAAATTCATTAAACAACACATAGTATAGTAATTGTTGAACAACTCTTTAACTACATTTCCGTGATTTTCACTCTTTTTATTTCCCAAAAAATTTTGTGGCATAAGCTTCTAACCTTCAATTTTTTGCTATTTTTCGCAATTTCCAGGTTTTTTTTATGCAATTAACTTAGATTTTAAATGTCTTATAGTTGAATAAACTTCAGATTTGGATTCAGTGGACCAAAAGACATAAGGATCATACTTGGTCTATAGTTCCATAACTTTTGTTCTCACCAAAACTGCAAATTTTTGGTGATTCTTATGGTTTTTTGCAATTGACTCAAAATTTTGAGGGTGTACGGGCAAAACTGACCTCAGATTCGGGTTCAACGCCTTAAAATACATGAAAATAAGTAGGTCCGGTCAAAGGTGCAGACCAATTTTTTTTTTTTTTTGTGAGCCTGTGAATTTATGGTAAATTCGTCTTATTCTTCCGTTTTTATCTCCTGAGCTATCGCTGTTTTGTTTTCTATCAATTGCAATAAAGTTGTTACCCTCGTTTTTAATTAACAGAACAATAATCCGCGTAGCGTCATTTGCAACTTGGGTAAGGTCACTTCGCCCAGTGACGTGTAGTTTTAAGTAAATTCTTGCATTATATCGCATCTCTAGACCTACGCTCATTTTCCACTGTTAGCTATCGTCTCTCGTTCCAAAATTACCGTTTAATTCTATTCTATCAAAATTTCTGTGAACTATTATTGTCTGATTTAATAGCTACCGCTATCGTTGCTATCTAACTTAACTGATTTGAATGTGTAAACCAAACCGACAATATACGATTGATTGACCTCTTAATTTTGCCTGACTTCAGTTTATTCTTCATTTTTTTATTTTCTTTAGTCCTTTGATTATTGTTAGATGCCTTGAATACCGCCACTCTACCAGTTCGTGTGAGTACCTGAACCTAGTGAGCCGTACAACTGGTTCTCTAGTTATTTTCCGTATTGTTTCGTATTGTTTTTCTTGTTTAGTATTGTTGTTTGAAATTCGATGCCGAAGCGTTTGGCGCTCAACGTGATCAATTTTCTTATAGTTTAGTGTTCAGAATGAGTGGAGAATTGTGCCAAAGTGTCAATGGTAAGTCCTCATCTAAGGGTAACAGAATTTAGCGTTACAGAACATAGAAGCGAAACTAGGCAGTTTTGATGATTGAGTAGAGATGTTCTTAGGAACTAAGAACGATTTATTACCGACGTATAGATATTACTAAGATGTTCAATATCATGACGTAAATTAACTGCAAGAGGATGTGCAACAACATTACACATCTCCAGAAGAAGGAGTTTCTAATACATCGGTTCCACGGCTAAGATGCTAGCTGGTTCATCATTAAAAACATGATCTATTTCAACGGAGTGTCTGGTTAAAGCAGTGTAATTTTCATTTAGGCCGTGAATGTTTCGTTTCTGCTCATTGATTCTAGTATGTAGTTGCCCACTTGGCTGCCTACAAATTTCATGTTATATCCAGCGAAAATTCTATTTAACGACCCAAAAAGGCCAGCAATGGGTGGCGCGAACGATATTTTAAATACCTTTATGACTACGTGGATTTGTGGTACCAATCAGTTTTGATGAGCTGATTATCGTTGATCATTGGTAGGTCTAAAAACTGATTTGACCGTTGATTTCAGGTTCAATGATGTTGGCGAGCGTGCTGGTCGCATCGGGGGCGAGAACAGTTGCCGAGACTGAACGGTAGTAATATTATGGTTGTGATGGTGAGAATTTGTCGCACCTCGATTGTACCAATCGACCACCAGAGGGCGGGTCCTCTGTGAGTGCCATTCGCGTGAGTCCATGAGAGTTTCAGTTGTTGTCGGAGCGTCGTCAGAGTTGGGCGGACCGGCGGCAGAGCTTTTGAGCGACAATAACAACAGGGTAGGCATTGAGGAGGGCTGGCGACTGTCGCGTTGCACAGGGATCATAAACTAACGAGTATACGAGCACGCAAGTGCGAGGGAGCTAGGGCGAAGGCGTTTGGGCACGGGCGTTAGGCGAGTGCCTTTCGGTGAGAGCCTTTGTTTGGGGCGTTTGGGCAAACAGTAATCGAGAATAGAAGCATTATCACGGTTTGTCCATCGTCGGGTAGTCGGTAGCCGGTCAACCGAGAGGTCTCCGAGGCTGGCCTCCTCAAAGAGATGGTTTCCCCCTGGGAAGGCTTCCGAGCCGCGGCCAGGGTGGATGTCAGTCCTCGCGAGATAGCGGCTAAGCGTGAAGGTCGATACAGGGCCACACCACGCTTCAAGCCCACGCCTCGGTCGGTCGGTAGCAGGTCACCCGAGGGGTCTCCGAGGCTGGCCATCGCAAAGAGATGGTTTCCCCCTGGGAAGGCTTTCGAGCCGCGGCCAGGGTGGATTTCTGTCCTCGCGAGATGCCGGCTGAGCGTGAAGGTCGATACAGGGCCACACCACGCTTCAGCCCACCCTTCGGTCGGTCGGTGGAGATTATCGTCGGTGGCTTCCCTGAGGTTGAACGTGCTGAAAACGGCTTGTTTCGGGAAAACTGAGGGTGTGTCGGTCTCGAAATAAAGTGACGCGGATTGACGAAATGGTCGATTGGTGTATTCATGTATATATCGTTGAGATTATCGAAGAACTAGAGTCATTAACGAAATGAGATCAATAAACTCTTCTGGCCAGAAATCAATGCTTTCGATTTTATCATTTGAATAACCAGTATACCCCTTCCCCTGATTAGAGTCCCTGACAGCGTCGGCAACAAATGGTGAATTGTAACCTAGGGTGGAAACTGTTAAAAACTTCAGGAAGAGTTTCAGTCTTGTTAGTGGGTGCAGCTGTAATTATATCGTCCACATATCTAAAATAAAATGCGAGAGTGAAATCCAATTTTTTGATACAGAATTTTTCTAAATCATCCATCATAAGATCGGACAAGATTGGGGAAAGCGGCGAGCCCATAGGTAAACCATAAGTTGGAATGTAGTTGGTGTTGTTAAATTTAAAGATAGTTGTCCCGGATTCTGACCGGGACACGATTGACGGTAACGCTTCCACAAAGAGTCAGGTCACTAAGGACTTCTCTTGTCACCGACTTAGCACGGTTCATAGTTTTAGAGTGCCGTGGTTACGATTAAGGATATCTTTGGTCTTGTTCAAATACTCTTTTATTCATTCTGCGATGAATGACGCTTCACAATCTGGCGTACACACATGTTGAATGCAGTCGTCCTAATAGACCGCAATGCCTCAAACTACGTGATTCTAAGTCACTGGAACTATCTATTATTTCTTTCTGAGATTCCGATAACCCAAAGTGATAGTCAATACGATCCATGTAATCCATTCAAAAGTCAGACGCTGGGATCCCGACTCGAACACATGGACACCTCAGTGTCCACGCCGAATGGAATCAGAGGCTTTTTCACGTGTACCAACGCCCATTGGCGTCCGACTTTAAATCGACGGACTTCCGCCCTCATGCCGTGACTGCTTAGAGGTCAATATCTACTGAACTGCTCCGAGCGCTTCTTGTCTCCACCATGTCTGGCGAGCGAGTGAGAATTCTGAAAGCCAGCGTGCTACCCCTACTCGCGCCGTTCCCACCCGATTGCAGCGCCCGACTCCAGTGGCCAATCGAAAAAGGTTTTGACTGATATTATCATCGACGCATAGTATGGACCCTGCTTAGGCCGGTAGAATATAGTAGGCTGGGCGATTGACCGACACCTCTTTCCCTCTTTGTCTAATTCTAGCGTGCAATTTCGAGAGCCTTCATGTTGGGATCGTTCAATCCACACCATACAACGATGGATAATACGAGATCCATTACTCTTACATGCCTCTCACGCAGTTCAAGCCGCATCTCTACGTACAGATACCGTGACGAAGTATTTTTCATTGTTTATTTCAACTGAACATTTTTATTTGTATTACCATTAACGTAAACATAGAGATCTGACATCGTTTTAAACACATTAAGGGGAGATATACACCTAGAAGCCGTAAAAAAAGGTTCTATTTTAAAAATGTTTCAAAGAAAAGTAATCATTTATTTTAGATGAGAGTTTTCATTATCTAAAAGTACATACATTCAAATATATGTCAAATTTTTTTTATGTACAAATATCAAAAAGATACAAGGATATCGTAGGATTCTTGGAGGTCCTTGAAAAAATCGGCGCACACGGTACCCACTGGCGTATCTTCAAAAATCATCTGAAAAAAAAAAAAAAAAAAGATTATTAAATAAGATACTATAATCTAGTACTTGTCATAGCCGATTTCAAAATTATTGGTTTTTAACAAAATGGCGGCCATTTGAATATAGGTAACGATTTTCGGGCCTTAAACGTGTAATTACTTTGGCTATAAAATGAAGAGTAAGTAACGAAAAAAAAAAATCCTATGACAAATACTAGGTAATATTATATAGAATGACCACAAAAAATTTCAAAGCAATCGGTACATTGGTTTTTGAGAAATTTTGGGTACCGCTTTGGAAAACGTAGTTTTGAGAAAAACACGTTTGAAATTTTAGGAATTAAAAAATCATGAAATTTTAAACTTACATGGAATCATCAATACCAGGCCCATAGTGTAGGTCTTCTACAGTCGACGGAATTCCCATTGCATCTAAAGCTTGTTGCCGACGACGAATTCGACCTTCTTAGGGGGGGAGCACTGTACAATTCTATCACAAAAGAAATCTAACGTTTCCAGTTCTCGGTTATAACTGCCTTATTTTTCGAAGAATTAATTTGCGATTTTCACCAAATATTCTAAGGACCTTAAACTTTCAGAAAATGTAAAAAAAAAAAAATCGATTTTTTCAATTTTCTAGGTGTATATCTCCCCTTAATCGAAATTATTCACTTTATTTTCACTTAGATGGTGACATACTCCTTCCTGGTGCGGGGATGGATTCCTCGGCACTATTCACTGCTGTCACCAATTTAATGAACTTAACGGCTGGTCTTTTCAGGATGCCGTTGCGTGTTTTTAGGTCCACTACTCGAACATGACCATCTCTTCTAGGATAAGTTTTAACTATTTTTCCTCTTGGCCGCGTATTTCGCGGAAGAGTACTGTCCATCACGATGACTAGATCACCGACTTTTAGTTTGTACGTACTTTGGTGGCATTTTTGTATAGGCAACAACGTCGGCAGGTACTTTTTTACCCATCTACTCCAAAACTGATCTGCCAATCGCTGAGCAATCCTCCATTGTTTTCTTGGGCATAGGTCGTCATTACTGAATTTACCTGGCATTGAAAACCCAAACGATGTCCTAATAAGGAAATAGTTCGGAGTGAGCGCTTCCTGGTCTTCGGGATTGACGGACACGTGCGTCAGCGGCCGACTGTTGACTGTATGTTCAGCTTCTGCCATCAGTGCCGCCAACGTCTTATCGCGTGGGGACCGTTCTTTCAATGTCACCGCTAAAGCCGATTTCACACTCCGGACTAGCCGCTCCCAGCTACCACCCACGTGTGGTGTCATTGGTGGTATAAAATGCTATTCCATGTTGTGGCTCGTGGTGAATTCCCGTTGATCGTCTGTGTTTATTTCTTCCATTGCCCTACGCAGTTCATTGTCTGCTCCTCTTAAGTTTGTCCCATTATCGGAAAAAATTTTCGACGGGTATCCTCGGCGTGCGGCCATACGTCTTAACGCGGTGGTTGTAGAGTCTGTGGTTAATGAAGCTGCGATCTCGAGGTGGATTGCTCGCGTCGTCATGAGGTAAAAAGTACAATCCAGCGCTTTTCCTTGCGTCTACCGATAGTCACTTGCATGGGGCCGAAATAGTCAATTCTACAACACGTGAATGGTCTGTAATGATGGGTCACGCGGGCTGCTGGTAAGTCGCCCATCATAAGTGGTTGAGGTTTGAACTCTCGTATCCTGCAAATCTGATAGTGACTAGCTACTGATCTCACTGTCGGGCATAGTTTCAGTATCCAGTACTTCTGGCCTAATTCATTTACTACCTTTTCGGTACTTCCGTGATTGGCGAGTTGATGTCTGTGGGTGACCAATAGTTTGGTAAACGGATGTTTGCCGTCTAATATCATTGATGATTTGGCCAACTCGTTCACGCCTTCGGCCTGTGTGATTCTCCCCCTTAGTTGGATTATCCCGTCCTTGTCTAGAGTTGGTGTTAATTTTCGGAGTCGGCTGTTGTGACCCACAGACTTCAACGTCCGCAACTCTCGTAGTTCCGCAATAAAGACGTCTTGTTGTGTTTGGCGTATCCACAGTCGTTCCGCCTGGTTGGTGTACACTTTGGTAAGTCCTACATTTGGAATTTGTCTGCTTTTATCAATGAAAAACAACGCCCATGCCGTGCTACGAATCAATCGCTTCCACGAAGAAAACCTTGTAATATGTCGTAGTGGGAGTGGTTCCTGGATCCTCAAGGCGCCAACGAACTGTGTTCTTTTTTCTTTTGTTGACTCAAATTTCCCCTCTATTGGTGTTTCTCGGCCTCCTGGCCACTGTTTCACAGGGCAATTTAGGAATTTCGGTCCCTGAACCACCGGCTCTGTTGCGTGACCACATTTCTTGAATCTCGGGTTGCATCGTTCGCCGGATTCTCTTTTGTTGGTCGCCATCGCCACTCAGCTCGTTGGGTCAACTCATCTATTTCCCCAAGTCGATGGGACACGAATGTTTTATATATTCTCGGGTCTGACTGTATCCATAACAACACCATACGTGAGTCTGTCCAGAATACTCGTTTGTCGACGATGAATTCGTGTTCTTTTGACAACGTTACAGCTAATCGATTCGTTAATAACGCGGCCTGCAGTTCCATTCTGGGGATTAACTGCGGTTGCAGTGGGGCTACTCTATTTTTACTAGCGATGAACGCTACTTTAATCCGACCGTGTGAGTCGCAAAACCTTCAATACGACACCGCTGTGTACGCTTGTTCGCTCGCATCACAAAATGTGTGCGACTTTACTTTCCCGAGCTCTTATAACCCGTTGAGATAGCATCGGGGTACGGACAGACTTGCGAGCAGCTGCAGATCGGTCAACCAATTGCGCCATTGGATGAACTCTTTATCTGCTAACCGGTGATCCCAAATGATTCCGCTGCGCCAGAAATTTTGTAGCAGTATTTTGTTTCTAACTGTATAGGGTGCTATAAATCCGTGTGGATCGAATATGGACATAATGACACGCAGCATTTGCCTCTTCGTTGGTCTTTTTTTTCCTTTTCTAATGTCCTCAAACATCTTTTTCAAACTTACGTCGAACATGAATGTATCTCTTGTCGATTTCCATTCCAGTCCTAGGGTTCTTTCTATCCCTTGATCTTCCAAGGACAACGTGATTTCAGCGAAACTCACTGTAGGATTCGTTACATTTTCTAAAACCCGTCAGCTGTTGCTAACCCAACCACGAATCTCAAACCCACCTCTTTTGTGAATCTCTGATACTTGTTTAATCAGTTCGATGGCCTCATCCTCCGTGTCGGCAGAATCCAGATAATCGACCGTATAATGTTTGTGGAGAATTGCGTTTACAGCTTTGGGGAAGTCTTCTTCAAACTCCAACGCATTTCGGTTCTTGACGTATATTTATTGAGCAAGGTGACGGAGTCACTCCAAAGATCATTAAAGTCATACAATACTCCTCTAGTTCCGTTCGCGCAGCGCTATTGTTACGTGGGGGTGAGAGTGTACTGAGCGGTGGTAGTTGATGATTAATTGAATAATCAAGCTCCCATGTAACGAAAATGAATAAATATTAAAACTAAGAAAGACCTACCTTTCGATAAGCCGGTAATTTGTAGGATCGTGTTGCTATAGTCCTGTACAGGTCTGTGAGGTTTGTTTAAATTGTTGAGGCAATTTTATAATAATGAAAATGGGAAAAAGGTCGTTCAAAATAAATGGTTCAATATGATTTAACTGGTAGAAGATGAAGTATATTCTGTATGATTTGGTGATTGAAATGTCTGATAACAATGAATGGTGATAATGACATAAAAGCCGAAAGTAACAATTTATAAAGCGTTTGAGTTTATATAACGATCCACGCCGACGGACGAATTTATATTCAAATGCAAAGAAGCTGCAGAATCACTCAATTTGACCGTTTGCGGGTTTTGGCAAATTATCTGTTATTCTATTTTAAAGGATATTATTATTTGATACCAGGAACATCTACTCTGAACGATGGTTATAACTAACTGGTCGTGATTATTCGATATTGTATCTCTCTTTTTATATTATCTTAAATCAATTATATATCCTGTTGTTAATTCTTGTTGGTTAAATCTTGGAAACAGTAAGTATGATTTAATTGGGGGTAGTGAAGCTAGCCACCAATTCTAGACTTGATTTTAAATGAATATTGCTGAAGTAAATTTTGATTATAAAGGTGAAACAAGAATTCGTTCAATTTCGAAGATTAACACTCGGATTGACTTATCTTTAGGTGAATCGGTCGACGAGATTGAGAGCCGTCGGATCGTGTCGATATACGTCAGCAGAATTCTGGACCAGGAGCCTCACCTCAAGTTCGGAAGAGTAGATGAATAGAACGATGTTGAACGTCGGTCACTTAGTCTTTGTAGATTTAGAATGATATCTTACTATCGAAAGCTATAATTGAAAGTGTCAATTTGCTGATTTTGATATATGTTAAAGATGATTCCAAAGATTATTTATTAAAAACGCTAATGTCGTTATTATTATTAGCATTTAAAATTACCTGATTCGGTTGAATCAGGGCCAAACTCAATTTAATTACGGAAAATGGAATGGCATAAAAATGTCTATTCTCGAAATGATGAGATTTAGTAAAGCACAGAAAAGACGGAAACGTAGAAGATAGTGAGTCTTTTGCAGCTAACAGAATAACTGAATGCTCGAATTTGACGAATTAGCGTGAGACTTTAGGCCGGTCACAACTAAGATTTTCCGAACGCTACTATTGCTAAGAAGGGCTAATACGGGTTGACGTCGACGCACCTCGCGACTTGACAGACGAAAGACGCGGCTTCTTGGGCCCGAGGGTCCAAGGAGCTGCAGTTGTAATAAGTTACAACGGTAATTAGCCAATGAGGTGCGAGGGCGACCTCCTGGCGCCCAAATCCACATGGTCAGCGTTACTTCATGCTCTTCGACGGTGTTCCGATGATTCTCAATCTCGTCGGTGACACATTTAAAATATGAACAAGAGATATATACATACAATGTTCACACATTCATTCATACATCCTAATAAGTAATCTATTTTAATTTGGTGTTTCCAAAGGTAGTGGTTTATGAGTAAGAATTTCTTCTCTGCATGCACGATGTAAGGAGACTGTAGTGTGTAGATGTTTATGTGTACCCTTTTCAAGTGGTTTATCCTAGTTATTGGTTATAGTTTCAACTTAAAAAGAGGGATATTTCCAGACTGAGCGCTACTGATGCTAATTCAGCAGTCCCTTATCTTCGTTCTTGGTACCAGTAAAATAGAAGAAAGTCGAACCTTATACTAGGGATCATTGTTGGTCTCTACGTGACTTTTGCCAGGAGGGGTGGAACTCGCCGTTATTAGAATATGAGATTTTGATGAAATCATATCTGTGCACTGAAGAAATTAAAGAAATGAAATGAAATGGAATTTTAAAAAAAGTACGCCAAGGCGGTACGTCGGGGCGTAACACTATCACACCACAGGAAGCGTTGAGCGTGGCGATCTGTCGGGCTTAATTTTACTTGTAGGAACATCTCCCGGATATCTCCAATAAATGCAACTACCTTTCGGCGGAATCGCATCAGTACCCCTAATAGTGATGTCAACATGTCAGGACCGAAAAGTAATTTATCATTAAGTGATACTCCCCGCGTTCTCGCAGCGGCGTCGAATACCAGGTGTAATTTATTCGGTTTGTTCGGGTTTGTAACTCCGAAGTGTGGCAAATACCAAACCTGTTCTCCCGTCTATTTTTTCAGCGTAACCGCTTTCTTTAAAATGTATCATTTCCCGGCTGTATAACGCACGGTACTTTGGATCTCGATTCATTCGTTTTCCTCAACTTCCAAAACGTTTTAACGTAGATTCACGATTATTTGAAAGTTCCGTGTCATCTTGTTTCCAAAGTAGTCCTGTCTCCCAACGAGTTCCAACCAGTCGGGTATATTCTTCGAGTACCATCTTGGCCCGATCATCCTGTAGGTTTTTGTGACCTCGCTGGATTATGCCGATTGAATCCAGCTGAAAGTAAGCTCGGACCATTCGTATTAATCCTTGCTCTCCCTGGCTGTTAACGGACGTGTCTTTGATTATCGTCTTATCAGTTTGGGTCGATAATATGTTCTGTTTCATCATTCTTAGCGTTCTGGTTGGCATGTGACCGCGAATAATCCACCCGAGATTGTTTCGTGAGGCTACTGAGGCCTTACGTTTGCCTTCACGAATCTCTCGCGAGACAATCAAGTCCCAATTATCCTGTCCTAGGAGTATCGTTGGGTGGACCTCTCTGAGGGTGTTGATTCCCAAGCCTCTTGTATGTACGTATTCCTTGATATGATCTTCAGAGATCGTTTGATATGGTAGTTTGAGATCACGAACTGTATGCGTCGTATCAATGTGATATGTAGGGCCTCGTTGCTTGGGTCGTATTTTCATGTCCACAGCTTTATTGTTATAATCCGTTGCTTGGGCATGTCTTTTACACCGCTAATTGCTAATGGGATCCACGGACCTTCTTCTCCAATCTCTATCGCAATATCTTCGTCGATTAATGTGAGTGTAGATCCTTCGTCCAACAAGGCGTAGGTCTTGACCTCTTTTTTCGGTCCCACCCCAGTTATCCGTGCTACTTTTAACAGTATGCGTCATTGGGTCTGTCGCTGTGGGTTTCTACTATTCTTCTCTGGATTCTGATTTGAACGCCCCGCTGATCCCACTTTGTTTCTTGCGGTCTTCGAATTCTTCCCCTGACGTGTCATCGGCTGTAATAGGGTATGATGAGATCGTCTACAATTTGGTATCTGACATTTGTCTTTCCGGCACATGTCTCTCCTGTGGCCACTCTTGAAACAGCGGAAACAAATAGTATTTGTTTTCGCCCAGTCCCAATGTTTTTCGACGAGCTCTTTCCCGAAACTCGGACAAGCTCTGATTTCATGTCCGACTTCATTACAGTACATACACGATGAATGTCGCCTTCCTTGAGCTCCGTAATAACCCCTTTTCTTCTGTGATGAATCGTCTTCCTGGCCGCTACTTGCCACAAATACCGTTGACCGTCTTTCTTGCCTGGGCTTGAAATAACTATTATGATTATTTTGATTTTCATCGCTAGATTGCCCAGATGACTTTTCTAACCTTACGTGGGTAAAGAAATCACTGCTCCCTGCATTGCACGCCTTCTCTGCTTCAGTGAACTAGAACTTAGCGATGCTCATCATTCTTGGTTCTTCTTCCGGCATTTTTCCGATGATGTTCGTTACCAGTTTCAGGCTGTGTAGATATCCGCTATGTTTGGCCGCTTCCATTGCCGCGACACCATTTTTTACTTCAGTAGCTAAAGTTATGAAATCCACTCCTCGTGGGCCTACTCTAGGTAGTGTTTTCAGATCCTTGACTATCTTTCCCAATATGGTATCTGGGTTACCGGATGGTAATTCGAGTATCTGCATCACTCGTTGGCAGTTATTGCTACTCATCATCAGAGACGCATCTGCTTCTTTGGCTTTGCTACGGAGACAGTTGTACAATCGTGATATATTTTTTCGTTCTGTATAACCACCAATGTCGGTGGATATTGCGTATGTACGTTTGAAACGCAACCAATCGAGGCAATCTCCGTTGAATATTGCAGTTCTTTGGTTCAGGTCATTCTACTGACCATCCTCATTGTCGCACCTGCTTGTGTGATTTCCATATGTTGAGTCGAGGTCGTGTCGGATGCATCTATCGCTGTGCCTCCTGGTTGTAAGGTCAGCAGATCCCGCGTCGGCGGCACTTTGGGTTGTTCTTGGGGTACACTAGCCTTACGGAGCTGGGATATGTTGTATGGAGGCTCTGGGTGATGTGCCGGATCTTCCACCCAATCGCGTACACTTTGACTTCTGTCAACAATCTGGCCGGCCACCACATCTTGTCGCTCCTCGTCTGAACTTAACATTTTAGCCATTTCGGCCCCCAGACGCTTATTAACAAGCTCGAGGTCGATATTCTCTTGCTCCAGCAATCTAGCCTTTTTTATTTTTTCCCGCTCTTCTTCCGAACGTAGTTCCAGCCTGCGCTTTCGGGAACTAACGCTCCCTTCGCTCCGATGCGAGGACGCATTTCGCTGACTTTGATGCTCTTGTACTATCGGTTCCTGTGTGACTGAACCGGCGGTAGTTTCTCCTCGTATTGTACGTGAACCCTGGGTCGTGCCTCCTGCCGCTCTGTCGAGTTGCTGCTCAGTGCCGTCCTCTCCTCCTCTCGACATCCTACCCACCTCTTTCTTGGTCTGTGCTGTCAAGCTCTCGTCTCCTTGTCTTTCTATCATTCGTACAAATCATTAGAAATCACACGTCAAGTTGCTCAGCGGCTCAATGTTCAACACAATTTCAACTGACACGTGTGCACGCCATCGTCGACCTCTTTCAGCATAATAACCACACACGACTCTAGGCTTGCTTACTATCCGGTTCAAAAGACCACTATGTTGGTGCCGAAACCCGGGATTGAACTGGGGACATTTAGTCTTGAAACAAATGTGTAACGCATTGATTAGTTCACTGACAAGGAAACGTTTTCGGGTGTCCCCCTCCGATTTTGATAAAACTCTGGTATGTTATAGAGGGTCAAAATCGATGACATACGTATTTTTTTTTATCGGCCCAAACTCATTTTGAAGGGGTAAAACACCCCTCCAAAGTTGACCACCTCCCAAAATGATTTTTCTGTTTTGCATACAAGGAGGGGATTTTGATGACTAATAATGATAGTAATAAATACCTTGTCAAAAGTGATAAAAAACACACTTCGAATATTCTCAAGAACTCTTTATTTTAGGGGTTAACTTGTACATACAAAGTTCAGTTTTTACATTAGAAACAAGATGTTCATCAGAGCTCAATGAATCCAACAGCACTGTGAAAAGCATGCAAGAAAACAGAATACGTGCTTTCGATTTTTTCCCAAAAACTAAATTCTTATCGACTTTTTTCCCAATATTGCAGATCATATCTAGTATTTAGCCATGCTTCATTGAATAACATTGTTTGAGGCTCGCATTCATTCTGGCATCGCTCTCTTATCATTTTACTGTTTTGTCATTCTTTTTCAAGAAACGTAAATATTTTTCATTTCGAGCAGACTATCAACTACTCGAAAATTCGATGTGTGTCATATGTGAACAAGTCATATCTCTACTTGAATTAATTCTATGGCACAGATATTTGAGGGGTAAGGGCTGGGAAAAAGATAAACAAAAAACAAGTAGTGATTATTAGCCATTTTGCATTGAAAAAATAAATGAAGAAATTTTTTTTTTATTACTCCGATTCATACACTAAATACACCTGTAAATAGTTTTGTAAATAAATGACGTTTTTATATAATACAAAATTGTTGAATATGCACATGATTCTACTTTCTCTACCGTGGCCACACCCTTTAAACAAAAACAAGTTCCAAGTTTATCTATAAATCGCTTTATGGATGATAGTCGGTACAATAATGATATTCATCAAAAAAATGCTGTAGGCAAAGTGATTTTTTACACCAAGAACATCTGATTACTGCGACATTCGTGCAACCTTCGACTTCACAATTCGGATGAGATGTCTGTCCAAATGCAAAATCGACGGGGTTATCAAATTCATCATGTTTCTTTGCAATGAACCCGCTTTTATGCCACGCATAACGAAACAAATTATGATATCGCGGAGATGACAGTTGGTTGTGAACCGAAGACTGTAATTTTATTATATTATTCCTTAAATGTAAATTTAAATCATAATCAAGAAGAACCAGGGTGTCTGAAAAATGACGAATATAATTTTTCCATATACGGAAGCCCAAAACATCGAGAGGTTGAATTTTTCCAGTGGTTCCTTTCGGTATCAATAAAGTCGTCAACTTTTTGTCTGGGGGTGTTGTCTCTTGCACAACTCTAGAACAATGCCCACTCCAAGAATAAATTAGAAGTAGACTCTTCGGTCCCATTTTTGGGATAAACACTTCTTCTAACCACATCTTGAAATGCTCTGTAATGAATCATTGTGATTAATACTATTGGAATATATGCAGCGCGAAACAAGAATTATTATACCTGAAGTAATTTTTCCTGATTTGGAAGCTGTGATGAAAACATTTGGCGGTCTGAATGAATGTTGTTCAACTATAGGTCCGAACGTTCCGGATGGTTCTTTCAAAACAATAAATAAAGGAGATAATAATTTTCCGTCCGCTAAAATTGTAGGCTGTATAGTATAATTGTGCGTTGTTGAAGTTACTGATTGTACTATGCACGACACTTGTTTAGTTCCTTCTTCCGTTAACGTTCGTCCAGAATGAATCTCTATTTGGGAACCACTCTGATCAGAATTACACATATTTTGTAATCCATATTCGGAAATATAAGGTTCAACTCTTTTCAAAAATTCTTCAGCACTCTTGTGTAAATATTCACTATTTCCCACTGATTTTCGCGTGACGAATTTATTGATTTTTCTGCTAGTAATGCGATAGATCTTCTTAAAGTGAAGTAACCACGTTGGCGATGCTTTGAATCAAAAATCCTTATGACTGATAACTCCTTGGGCCTGTAAAGCCCATCTTTGCAGATCCGTATCATGAACAATCAAGCCTGCGTCAATGGCATTTTTCATATTCTGCAATGTATACTCTGATATGCGAGCCAATTTTTCCATGTATGTCCCTCCCTGGTTGATTTGGTGTGCCCAACGACGCAATTGTCGTACTGATTTGACTTTTTTATATCTATGACGAACCGTATCAATTGAGCGATTTTTTTTCGTCTTTGCACTTCTCCAATATTCAACAGCTCTTCTTTTATAATCGAAACTTGAAGGTTCGTCATCTTCGGAACAGCTATCTTCAGGTCCTTCGGAAGGCACCTGAAAATCTGCCTCTTCCACTGAACGTGAACGTTTCAAGATTTTTGTAGGGTCTTCAAAGTCAAGAGAATTTTCCTCAATCGTTTCCACACTATTATATTCTGTCATGCTTTGTAATAAAATGTTTTCGAAGTTCGATACTATTTCACGTTCATCATTTGTTAACGGGGACTCGGGTATATTCATTACTTCAAATGCTGCCCACAAAAGTTTAATAACGTTTATTAGATTTACTTTCATTGTGAACGTGAGAAGAAATTAAATAACTGCTCGAAGTTCTGTTATTAACGTATTAACAAGCACTGAACGGTCTCACGACTTTTCATTTTGAAAATATACGAAAGATACGCGTAATCGTTAAAAAAAATATCTGTGCCATAGAATTAATTCAAGTAGAGATATGACTTGTTTACATATGACACACATCGAATTTTCGAGTAGTTGATAGTTTGCTTGAAATGAAAAATATTTACGTTTCTTGAAAAAGAATGACAAAACAGTAAAATGATAAGAGAGCGATGCCAGAATGAATGCGAGCCTCAAACAATGTTATTCAATAATTCATGGCTAAATACTAGACACAATCCGCAATATTGGGAAAAAAGTCGATAAGAGTTCAGTTTTTGTGAAAAAATCGAAAGCAAGTATTCTGTATTCTTGCATGCTCTTCACAGTGCTGTTGGATTCATTGAGCTCTGATGAACATCTTGTTTTTAATGTAAAAAATGAACTTTGTATGTACAAGTTTACCCCTGAAATAAGGAGTTCTTGAGAATATTTGGAGTCTGTTTTTCATCACTTTTGACGAGGTATTTATTACAATTGTAAAGTTCTTTGACGTTACGAAAATAAATATGGATCCGCGAGTTTAATTATCAAGTCAAAATCAAAAGCGTGAATAAAATGTTGTGAAAAAGCTCCAATTGCGAAATATGTGTTTCTCGTTTAAAGTCTGAAACAAGACTGTTTTTACAATGATGTTGGTTGACGCAGCAACCTTATTCTTTTGAAAGACATAAGAGGTTTATAAACGTCTTTTATCTATGATGACTACTAGATGATTAAAGAGGGGACAAAACGGGTGATTTTACCCTTTGTAACACTATCATTATCAGTTATCAAAATCCCCTCCTTGTATGCAAAACAGAAAAATCATTTTGGGAGGTGGTCAACTTTGGAGGGGTGTTTCACCCTGTTTAAAGAAATGGCGAAAAGATATGGATCATCGACGTGGGATCCGCAAATTAGTGATGAGAACGAGTGTGAATGAAACGAAAGTGTTGTTGAGATGGAGAGAGATAATGAATGCCGATAAACTAGATTTTTGTTGGTTTTGATGAGGCGATACAAACCGTATCGCAAGAGAACGTTACAGAGAGTGAAGATTTTACAGAGCGAGAGAAGACATAGATTATACACATACATGATTTCGAGATAGTAGACAGTACATGAGATACAGCTGATGGGTTTTGAGTCGCGACACGGGCAAGCGGCGAGATTTGACGCAGAGACGGCAAGTAAACATTGCACGCGAGTATGCGTACATGTACGAGGACGATTTTGAGTGTCGCGAGACACACATTTAACTATTCGATACCTTGCCGAAACACACCTCTTTGATATGAGTTTGGGCCGATAAGAAAAATACGTGTGTCATCGATTTTGACCCTCTATAACATACCAGAGTTTCATCGAGATCGGAGGGGGACACCTGAAAACGTTTCCTTGTGAGTGGAACAGAGACATTTTTAGCTAGTTGAGACCACCTACCGTAGACAGCGTTGATTGCGAGAGCTTGAGGTACGTTGGTGAACAAGGAGACCACATCGAGAGAGATAAGAATGTAATTGAGCAGGAGGATGAATTTACTAATGCCTTCAACTAGAGTGAAGCTGTCTTTAACGCGTGATGCGAAAGGGACGATGTTGTTCTCAATTCATTTACTAAGAGTTCTAGTCAGGTTGAACGTAGGACTGTTCGTGAAGGAGACAATAATTCTTAACGGTACATCAAGTTTATGGAGTTTGGGCAACCTATAGGCTCGTAGCGGTACACAATCAGATTTGGCGATGTAACGTTTAAGTTGTAAGAAAATATGTTCGGCTCCAACCCAGTTTGTCGTTAATTTTTTGACATTTAGTTACAAGATACAATTGAGGTCGAATCTGAGAATGTTGTAAGTGTCAATGTTGGAAAGCTGGAGAAGCATTTTTTCCAAATGCATTTGATTGGTAATGACGACAGTTGTATTACCCTTGTCCGACCTTAAAAACATTAACTCATAGTTATCTTTGCGGAAAGATGAAATTTCTTCGATTTTGCACTGTAAGGCGCCATCGTGACTCATAGAACGAGTTGAGATGTTTTTCAACTTCTTCAATGTAGTAGTAAATTCTAGCCTAGCCTGGTTTCTGAGATCCTGTGAACTGAGAAAGATGTTGGACTCAAAATCGAATACGAGGTCAACAATTCGAATCTTTTTAGGTTTGAAAGGGGTACCATATTTTGGTCCCAATTTAAGAACATCCGCCACATTGTCCGGATTAGGGACGTTGCTTAAGATCACAAGCCATTTGTTGTCTACGTGTTCGAAAACCGCGTCACGCACGTATGGCGGCAACACCTCTCGAGAGAGGCAACTGACGCGCCATCCGACGTCTCAATTTCAGATTGCCCGCGAAAAGCTCACCAATGGGGAAATTACCAATTTAATTACGTGCACCTCACGAATTTTTTTATTGGTCAAATATCACGCCACAACTCGTGTAACTTTTTTTTGGTGAAATTTCTCGTCGTCTCATCGTTCGGAATTTTCTAATTGGTAGAAGATTCTAGTCATGCGAAATCTAGTCATCTCCAACAAACAGCACAAAGTGTTCTCAATACTTTTTCCGGAAAAGCTTTCGAACAGCGTGGGCGCCATTCTCTTATTATCAAATTACTACGTGTATTCCCAAATAGTAATCTCAATTTTGTAGTACCATCTCAAGCAAATCTCATAGTTTTCACTTAAATATAGAAGCTCAACATTATTCTGAGTTTTCTGCAAGTATTATTTTGTTTAATAGTTTGCTAGAACCTCTCATTGTCGTCTCAACTCAGTTCAACGTGTTAACGAACACGTGGAAGCCACGTTCTCAATTACTTCATTAAGTTTTGTCGTAATTAGCAACATTCAGTCATCTCAACGAGTTTGTTTGTAAATAATGTAAATATGTAACCGTGATAACAAAATAAAAGATAAATATCATTATAATAATCTAGTGTCGTCTCAGCGTCAAAAATTCTGTAGCAATAAATCTTGACCACTATCTACCTCATTACCAGTATTTCTCTTAGAATATCTCAGACACTACGCTAGACGCCGAATTAACAGGGTAATGCCGTTTGAAATTTAAAAGCTTAGCTAACTTATTGATATTGTCCGCTTTGTTGCACATTCTCGTGCAGTTAATTTACGTCATGATATTAAATATCTCAGTAATATCTTTACGTCTGTAATACATCATTCTTAGTTCCTGAGTTACCTATTGTGCACATCTCTGCTCTATCATCAAAACTGCCTAGTTTCGCTTCTATGTTCCCAGGTCATATACATATATGTCTGTTACTAGCCGGTAATTCTTTCTTCTCGTCCGACCGTTGTTGACTCAACGTCTCTAACCGTCATCTGATTTCAACGTCCGTCCTTCTTTGCCAATAAAACTGATCTACGATGCGAGCTTGGGAGCTCCGTATTGCGCTATATCACTGTGATGTAGCACCGATTATTACATTTTATTTTGTAAATCTGTTATCATCGTCATGTCCACATCAAGTTTTATCATACAAAATAAATTTTCGCGTACCAGGTGAATGTAATTTCTTTTCTGTTAAATCAAGTCGCATTCACTAGGTGAATTGCTTCCTATGTAAACTATTTTTAAGTTGTATATTTTGATGTATTCATTTATTTTTTTCTTTATTTACATTTTTGGAGTTTACTCCTTAAGAAACGATTTGAGTTATAGGGCTCGGTACGGAAATTATATGAGGAGTAAAATCAAGTGTAACACGAAAACTTGAGGCGTTATAGAAAGAGACAAACATATATATTGAACGTGCATAAGAATGAGATGGAATACATTACACAGCGTATCCCATACTCGGGGTCTCCTCTTTGTGCGGTGCTTCGTAGTCTCACTGTATAGTTAACTACATCTGGTCTGAGAGTTGAATGTGTGCGTATATCTATACGTGTGTGTTGTGTACCTGCGTATGAATTTATAAGACGTGACGTTATCACGTCAAAATATTTGAAGATATGGAAGAAATTCATTTAGATGATAATGAAGTAGAATCCGAAAAACACATGGATGTGGTTAATTGGTAAGCTTATCGTTTACATTTATGAATAATATACATTTCAAATACGAACAACTAGATCTTTTATTTAGTATTTTTATTATTTTTGATTAATTGATTTAATATATTTTATATTTACATATTATTTTCATTACTTATATTAACCCTTAGCGGCACATATTTTTCCTCACTTACTATCGACTTGAATTTTGTACTCGAGGGTTTTCGGGGTCGCTGATTACGAATCTGCACTCAAAATTTAAAAATTCAAGATGGCGGATTCAATATGGCGGACCAAACGTGCAAAAACTCGTTTGACGAGAGCGAAAGTTGGTACTCGGGGGTTTTTGCAGTCACTTATTACGAATACGCACTCAAAATTTGGAAATTTTTGAAGTAATATAAATAATCCGAATAATTACAGATATATGTGTGTTTCTCTTATCATTTAGAAAAATGCCTTTATTTACCCTCTTCTTCTATTCGATATTTATCATAATTATCGTTTGTAAGGAGTAAACTCCAGTCGTGCGTCGGAGCTGACACACACACTTTTTTTTTTCTTGTGGACTATACAAAACCATTCACTGTCATCCCTAATACGATGGCTAAAAAACAACTGTTGGGTTCACTTGATCGTCAATTTTGCAGGGAACCCCCTTGGGATGTATTCAAACTATGGCCAAGATATGTCGAACAGTCAGCTTGGCTAATCTGCACATGTGCTTTCCTAAACCGAGTTATTGGAAAATGGATGTGAACACTGCTCCGACAGCACCAAGTTTCTATGTTGCTACATATCTCGGTATGGAAAAACAATTCTTTCTAATAATATACTTGTGTGTATTGTATCCAGGTAAGAATTTTTTTCGTTATAGACCCTTGTCTCCACACACCTGAAATGAAAATGCCTAACTTCACTCATCGTTTTTCAAATACAAAGATACTGAGGCCTAACAACTTCGATACGTAGCCCATACTGTAATTTGCACATAAAAAAAAAAACACTATACTTAACCGTCGGATCTTCAGTTAGGGTGGCATAACGGAGTACTTACTAAATATTTGACTAACAGAAACGTCGGTTATAAACAAATTTGTCACCTGCCATGCTTGCGCCTTTCACTCTCATCGGATTCCAGTAGTGTATTTACGAAAGTTCTAACTCAAAGATGGCGGCGCTCCCCCCCACCCAGCTACCCCTAGCTCCCACCTTGTCCCCCCTCGGCCCGCGGTCCGCCCCGCTGGTTCCTCCTCAAACCGCAGCGCTACCCTCTTCCCGCCGACCTAAACCCGAAGCGCTGCCCCCCTCCCTCCCCCCTTGACGCGCGGTGCTACCCCCCTCCCTCACCCCTAAACCCCCTGCGCTACTCCACTCCCGCCACCCTAAACCCGCAGCGCTAACCCCCCCCCCCCTTAGATTCCTCCTAAATCCCCGGTGCTCCTCCCTCGCTCCCCCTTAAATCCGTGGCGCAGCCCCCCCGCCCCTCGTCCTCCGCCAGCAATTGATCATTTTCGTGGTTTGCCGCAAAATGAATACTTTCATGGGATTTGACACACACACGCACGCACGCACGCACGCACACACACACACAAAATTAATGTAATATACTTATCCCTGAGATGTGGATGGGATACAGGTTCTTAACTCTAGTAGTGAATAAGTTCAGGCTTTAATTTAAGTGTTCATTACAGTGTTGTACATAAGAGTGACACGTCTTTGTCTGCAACGCAGTCAGAACTGAACTCTGAACTCAGGTCAATTGACCCTCCGTCCCCGTTCACCTCCCACTCCACTCTTGCATCCCTCAACTCATACTTTCTCCTACACTCCGTACAAAATACCTTACTGCTATACCTAAAACTATCTAATGGCCTGTGCATACTCGCACGTTTCTATTTTCGATATTACATTAATAAATACAAAAATCAATGAATTAATCAATTAATACAAAATAAATGTAAAACACAATAACATTGATATACAATAATGTAATAATAGTCATATAAGAGTAGTAAAAATGATGAAGATAAACGAAAGAATGAGTTAGATAAAAATTAAAATAAATAAATAACTAGATAGAGAGAGAGAGAGAAAGAAATAGAGAGAAGCAGTTACTTATTCGCCCTGGAACAAGCTCACTCGGGGAGCATATGAAAAATCAAGAACGAACACACAAAAATTATTAGATACGACAATAAATGAATTGATTAATTAATACGAAATAAAAATCGAAGGGTCGATGATGAGCTTGAAGTTCATCGATTCCTTTTCTCTCGTGGCCAGCAGTCTTGACAAACTCTCGTCATATTTGGCCGATGTCGACAAACATATAACCCTCGAGTCCTCAACAGGTACTGTAAACAAGGATAAACAAGCAAATTCAAATTGAAATGACACACAAAACACTTCAAATAAAAAGAGCGAAAACCATGATTCGAGAACACTATCACGGACAATAAACAATAAATCAAAATGAAGAATTCTCAAAACTTGCAAACTTTTTCTTTGCACATATAAACACAAATCATTAAACGACTCAAAAACTCTTAAACATGTTATGATAAAAAACATTTACATTTATTTTGTATTAATTGATTAATTCATTGATTTTTGTATTTATTGATTTTGTGTGTGTGTGTGTGTGTGTGTCAAATCCCATGAAAGTATCCATTTTGCGGCAAACCGCGAAAATGATCAATTGCGGGGGGTGGACGATGGGGGGGGGGAGGGTAGCGCCGCGGATTTAGGGGGGAGGGAGTGGGGTAGCGCCATGGGGTTTAGGGTGGCGGGAGGGGGTTTGCGCCACGTGTCGAGGGGGAACGACTGGGGAGGACCGCCGGCCGAGGGGCGAGCTAAGGGGGAGCTGGGGGTGAACGCCGCCGTCTTTGAGTTAGAACTCTAGTATATACACTACTAATTCCTTCTTTCAATGACAGTTTTAGGCAAAGAAAGTGACAACTTACGAAATAATTGGTGTGGTATTGCGACAACACTAAATTAATTGTAGGCTTGTAGGTTGTAAGACGGCATTTCAACCCGCAATAGGGGACCGTTAACTCCTGTCGTTTCGATAACGTGCCGTCCGTCAGCAGCCAGGCTCTTGACATGGTCCATGATTAGTTATAAATATAATTTTCAATATCTTTCGAATTATTCCTCTTTCCCTTACTCCTGTACTTGTCATATCTGAGGAGATGGACAAGAGAGGAAACAGTATCCGAATCTCGTTAAGCCCCAGAAACAGGACGAGATGCTGTCTACAAACGCACGAACAAGGAAAGTACTCTTGGTGCAGTTCCTTCAACGCCCCGCTGCGAGTACCTGTTCCTCGTCGTATAATATTGACGCATTCCCCAAGAAGTTCAGATCGGCATTGGCCGTAACAAACATTCTTCAAAGGAGCAGGCAACCACCAACTAAAAACAATTGGTCAGTCAGCCTAAACTACTCACGCTGGACGCCTTCCATGTGCAAAACGCATCTGTATATCGTCGAAACGCCCATGACGCCGATCAGAATCCCGAATGGACCATCCCAGAGAGTGGAGATATAAACCCTTATGTGCGCACCCAACTTCTCCTACGTTGATGCGCACGCGGGGTACCCGGGTACCCATCTCCAGTTTTGATTACTTTTTGAGTTCAGATGAGAACAGAATCATTTTAAATCGATTTACTTCATTGAGTAAACATAATTGAAAAGTGATTAAGCTATATTCACGTTTAAAAGTAGCGTGTAGTTGCCTCAAAAAGAAATCAGAGGAGGGGATCTCGAGCATTTCACAGTCAATTATTGGCTTCATCGAGCAGCAGATGTTCCAAATGTTTGTGGAAGTTGTAGTTACATAGCGTCCTTCCCTTTCCAATTTTACAAGAGCTCAGCAGTGACGCATTCGCTCAGTTAGGAACATTTATTAACTTTAACATTGATTTACAGATGAATATAAGAAAGTTCTCACTACTGGGTACCCGGGTACCCTGGATGCCCTCTGGCACTAACCGTACTTCAAGTTAATTTTTTTATTGCAAATAATTATTTTTCTCGAAATATAGCTATGGGAATCTCTTCGTGAAGAGTTGAACTTCCTACATCCGGAGGCTCAGATCAAGAAAAAAAAATTTTCAAAAAACTAAAAGCAAAATCGTGACGAGGTGGGCACCCGGGGTACCCGGGCGCGCACATAAGGGTAAAAAACAAACACCGGATTGTCTAACGTTTGCCGGCTGTCGCTCCGAATCAGTTAGAAACAATGCAAACGAGACACGGCGAACACAGAGGGTGCCGCGAATGCTGCCGACGTTACCGGCCACTGCTGCCACTCTGCAACATTAACCTCAGTTGAGTGCCTGCTAATCACAGTCCGCAAGAACCGCGAGCCAATCATCGGCCGTGACACCTTCGACTGCCGCTACTACCCCACGCCAGGTCCTGAGTGACCGCGCTTTCCTCATTCCTAATCTTGCGATCGAGTGAAAATGACGTCCTCCCGGCTGCTCGAAGACGACGACTCTCTATTTTTTTTTTCTCAGTCCCGCGTTTCATTTGCCACATTTCTTGTCCGGCTCACAAGGAGATTGTACAATGCATCTTTAGTACATGTGTAGGTCATGACCAGGAGTATAACAGGTACAAGTAATAAGGCACGCTTCTCAGCCATTTCTGAGAAATTAATTAAATTAATGTGAGGTTCATCACGGGAAAAGGCGTGGGGTATTTTAGAACGTATTTATTTCTGGAAATTATGCCTTACTCATCCCGTATACGGCCCAGTCGAAACTGTCCATCGATTACCGGTACACACTCTCGGACACTTACAATCAGACCTGTGTTTATCTCCGTACAAATGTATACTTATACACTAGGTGTATCTCCTATCCCGGGATATCACAATTAATTATCAATTAATCAGTAGTCAAAATAATAAATGCAAATTCATAGTGAAAATTTCAATATCTCATTTTGATTATCGAATTATTGATAATTCATTTGAGGCATTATATACACGATTTCGCCGATTTTCGAAGGTACTTTGCTAGACGCGGTTACAAAAAATGACGCATATATTGATGTGGCGGACACCCGCCACCGGCAAGCCGGCGAAAAACCATTAAAATATTTCCGTTTCTCCATGTGTATCTTTTTCTATAGTTCTTTACAACTAACTTTCGAGTGTCCAGGCCTCGCCTCGCTAGCCGAGGGCTAAGGGTTTGACCGCGCCGGAAATTTCCCTACATGTGGCATTTATGGCGCGACGCGACCCTTGGCCTCGACTCGGGGGCGAGCCTGCACTTTTTCTTCATCTCTACCCAGTCTTCACCACGCTCTTGGCACATATGTATCTATCGACTCGTTTCGCTTATTTTCCTTGCCTTCCGCATTTTCTACTACGCCATCCGAACTGTGTAACCCGATTTTTCTGGCAATAAACAACTTGTAAACCATATTCTCTGGCGTCATACAGTAACTAACCTCCCGACAGCACCACAATTGACCACATTTTTTACAGATCAGTCATGCACATGGTTAAGTATATGTGAAAAAAGAGATAAAAAATATTAACAAATGGCAGAGATATAACATCATAAGGCAATGTATTTTTTTTGCGCGCGCGTTGATGGTGAAAGATCTCGGCATCCATGTGGGTGTTTGAAAAACAATAACATATTTATAATCGCATAATGAATGTATCTTCAGTGTGATCTAACTATATTATCAAAAAAAAAATTATGATAATAAAAATTCGAAACTTAAAATTTTTTTACCCAATTTTCTGTCAGTATGTTAATTTTTATATTTTTTTGTGTCATTCAAATTTTTGTTCCTGTAATTCACACGATAGGTGATGATGCTAATAATATGTTGTAAAAATTTCAAAGTGATCTGAACTTTCGTTCAAGAATTAGAACTTTCACAAGGTTCAAAAAAGTGAATCATGGAAAAACGTCTTTGAAGTTGGCAGTCGGGCGCGTCGCGCGGTATAGATATATAAATGCAATCTCACCTTATCTAATAGCATCCTGCGCTATATGTGGGGCGAAAATTTACGATTACGTAGCAATGTGCGCAGTCAATATCTACATCTACATTTTGTTTTATTTTTGATGCCATTAGCCTGAACGGTTATGAATATTTTAAACCTTACAGAATTAAAAAATTCCAAAAATTGTTAAAGTTTTCACATGCTAAATGCTGTAACTTTAACAATTTTTGGAATTTTTCAATTCTGTAAGGTTTAAAATATTCATAACCATTCAGGCTAATGGAATCAAAAACATTTACAGCATTTAGAGAGTGAAATCTGTAATAATTTTTGGAATTTTTCAATTCTGTAAAGTTTAAAATACTCATAATCGTTCAGGCTAATGGAATGAAAAATTTAAAAAAATGAACAATTTTGAAATTTTTCGCGTATACATATAAGGCCTTAAATAATTTCTCGGGAACGGCTTAGAAGAGTGTCTTACTACTTGCACCTGTTACACTCCCTGTCATGTCCTACACGTATACTAAAAATAGATCGATTCGGTGACGCATGCATCGCACCCTCTCTTTGTCGGTTCTTGACTTCTGTTACATCCCTGTACTCTTGTACCTGGTTTTCACTCTCTTTACGTGAGTGAGCGTTTCTGTACCTCTCTAATGTTAGCAGAACCATATTGATAAAATCTATCATTACAGATATCATAATTAGGTGCTCTTTAGGTACTAATTAGGTGGCCTATTCAAAAATCACGTGCTCGATTGCATTACTGATGAAAAAGAAATTTCACTTCGAGCTGCTGACGGAATGTCACGCTGGCAATGCATAATCTGAAAACATCGAATATTGGCTGGAGAAAAAATTGCGTTACACGAAAATTGAGTGCTAGTCAGATGCTCAACAGGTGCCCTATTCAAAAATCAGGTGCTTGATCCCATTATCGGCAAAGAAGAATTTTCAAGCTCCTGGTACAACGGCATCTTGACAGGACACTACCAAAAAATCGTCCATTATGGCGTTAGAAAAAAATTCTTTGACATACGAATTCGGTGCCCTTTTGGTACTGATTGGATATACTATTCAGAAATTAGTCGCTCCATTTTCTATCGTCCTTGATTGATTTTTACGTACGGCTGCTGATGTCATGTATCGTCATATTTGGGAGGAAAGTAGGGGAAGCTTTTGTATCTTGGGACGCTTTTCTCGGATCACTGTAATTTTTATATTCGTTATTAAAGAATTATCAACTTTGTGTAGGAATGTCTGGTGAAGTTTCTTTCACCTACAAAAAACATGTGGGATAGTATATATTGAAGCGAAGTTCTTGAAGAAGAACGTTGTTCTCAAATGTTACATTTGTCCCAAGGTACAAACACGGCATGTACACTTGAGAACAATGAATCTGAGACGGCTAATTTTTTACACTACATAATTATCTTGGCAACACAGAGAAACCTACAGCGCCATAGTCTGCCGAGCGCAAAACAAACTTAATCTCAATAAACATAACATAACCCATGAGCGTCGAATCTAACCTTGGAATGACGAGGGAATAATGACTTGTTGGATTGACGCGTCAACGACGGTCATGGGTTATGTTATGTTTATTGAGATTGAGTTCGTTTCGCGCTCAGCCCACTATGCGCTGTAGGTTTCTCTGTATTGCCAACTGATTGTCTAGTGTAAAAAATTAGTCGTCTCATATCCATTGTCCCCAAGTGTACCTTAGGACACGAGGGCTTGTACCTTAAGACAATAGGTCACAAGGTACGTGTACCTTGGCATAACGCTACGTAATACAAGAAAGAGAAGAGGAAATTATTACAGTACGTATTCTCGACGTTCCACCTTACATTCCTTGATATCACGCTTTTTTGTAGCCAGAGTTTTGTCAGTATTTGGCGATAATATAGCTCTATGGCGGTGATTGCGATTAATTGATTAGTTTTGTGAATACGGAACGAGTATTAGTTGTATGCATGTTCAATTTTTCAATTGGTAATGAATGCATACACATATTGACAAATGGAAATTTAATTGCACTTTTTATAGAATATTTTTTAGAATTACTAGGGGCTTCACCCCTGCGCGCTTCGCGCGCCAACCCCATCTCGGCGCTACGCGCCTCACTATTTCCTTACGCATTGTCTAGTAGACAGGCGAATTCCTTCACGTTGATTTGATGACAGGTCTGCACTTGCTGTCCACTTTAATTCCTTCTGTACTTACTTTTCTTTTTTTCATCAATCTAAGCTTCCATTCGTTGGTTGAAAATTGGTGTTCCTTCTCTATTGATATCGATCTATCTCCTTGACTTGCTGAATTATTTTTGCTACCGCTCTGCCCGTTATTTTCCAAAATCACCTTCTTTATATTATTTTTTTCTCTATATTTGTGTTGCTGTTCACTCCGCAAAACACCTCTTTCTCTTGTGATTAACATAGATCCTGGTCATCCTGTTGCCTGGTTATAGGAATATTTGTGTATTATTATTCTATGGCTTATTTGGTTATATGCACTTACAATTTTATTTTCCTTTTTCTTTTGTGATACGTCCGACCATCCACCGTCTCCATCGCCTTGTCTGCTGGTTGAAACTCCTCCTTTCTGTTCGTTGGTTAAAAAGCCAGTATGATATTTTTTGTTCGCTTCACTATATTTTCGCTGCTGTTCTCGTCGTCTAATTTTTCGCTCTTCCATGTCCATCACATTGGTTGGTCGTCCTCTTGATTTATTTTCCAAATCAATAATCACAATCGATTCTTCTGATTCTTCGACACCCTTCGTTGAATTATTTTTACTACCGTTCTGCCGGTTATTCTTCAAAATCACCTTCTTTATATTATTTTTTTCTCTATATTTGCGTTGCTGTTCATTCCGCAAAACACCTCTTTCTCTTGTGGTCAACATCGATCCTGGTTGTCCTCTTACCTGGTTATACGAATATTTGGTGGATATTATTCTATGGCTTATTTGGTTCTTCGCACTTACAATTTTATTTTCCTTTTTCTTTTATAATACTTCCGACCATCCACCATCTTCATCGCTTTGTCTGCTGCTTGAAACTCCTCCTTTCTCCATTGTCATCGTAAATCCTGGCTGTCCTTTTGACTGTTTGGTGATATATTTAGATCTACTATCATTTGCTTGTTACTTTTGATACTTATTACTCACTATCTGAATTTTATTTTGGTTCTGCAAGACATCAAAGTGTCCACTGTCTCCGTCGCCGGTGAAGAGTAGCGAGAATTGTGTTTCATTTTGTGATCCGATCCGGTGTGGATGAATTTGTTCTTCGCGATACACGATTAAACATATCTTAAAAATGTCCGCAGCTGCAGCTAATTCTGCTTTTCCCCCGTATATTCCATTTTTATTCATATGTGATTTGTAATCACCAGGTGACCTAATCACAGCACCGTTTGACTCATTACCTGTAATAAAACCCGCAAATGTAGACCAATTATCCACTATATTTGATACGATACTCAGTCTCACCTCTGCGTGTCGATCTTGAGTGCCGTATACACAATACGCCAGCGCGCGAAAAAGACAATTCCCGTCGAGAATCATCTTGATAATTTTCGTTTGCATGTTCATTTTTTGCGCGTCAGAAACAGATACCTATAAAGATATTTGTCAAAGACTGTCATAAACAGCCGATGACAGCTGTCAAAGGAAGTTTTGTTTGCTAGATGCTTTTTGTTTTGTTTTCGGGATCTCACCCCACCGTCAACTTCATGCGTGTACTATTGTTATTATAATCTTTTTTATACTATTGTTATTATAGTCTTTTTTTACTATTGTTATTATAATCTTTTTCTGCCTGTTCATTTGTTTGAAACTTTTTTACTAGATAGAGAGATATAATGAGTACGAGTCTCATGGCTAACACTTTAATAGATAGAAAAAACAACCTACTTGAACGAAAAACATATTTGCTCTTCTAGAGACTATTTGTTTCTCCTAAAATTAGGTATAGTATGACTATTAGTTTTGTACTTAACATTCTATTTTATAATATTATAAAATAAACGATTTGCGGTAGTAACGTATGTATTTGTTAGGAAGAAGAAATAACTATACCTAGCTACTTCATGCAATAACTTTGTTCGCGCCACTTTATTATTATTATATTAGTTTGTAAATTTATAACAACAAAATACTTTAGTTTCGTTATATTCGTATGTTGTACCTATTTACCACGTATAAGGTGGCTAAAGAGTCACAACAGTAGATTTACTTTCTTATTCCACATGCCAAGTAGTTCAACGTTATAGTAATTCAAATTACGTACTTATTGTCCACGCCAGAAATTCGTGGGCCGATACTCGAATCGGCAGTTACGTACGTTCGCTTGGCCGGTGAGGGCGCAGCGCAAGTTAGTTAGTCTCGAGCGCTCGAATAGGTAGGACGTGTTAGGTTTTCCTTAGACACTCGCGTCGATTATTTCGTTTCGCGTAGCGTTGGTTCCCGAGACGTCGGGACCGCTGTTTGCACGGCATTGGGCCACCATGACGCTCTCCATTCCCTGCTTCCACGAGTGCGTGGAAGTTGCGGAGCACGGTTTCTCATGGAGACTTAGATAAGTTGGCTTAAGATTATTGAATGATCATTCAATCTGGTTGACAAGGAACGCACCAGCGACTGTATTAACCTGTTTTATGATGATCTGATTTGCAGTTAATAAACACTTGTCTTGCTTCGGCTTTTCCCTCTGCACCGCGAGGGTTTTTATGCCGAAGCAAGCGTCTTGTCTTTCCCGCGAAATCGTGTTATTTATTTATTCACCCTCTCACTCACTCATCCCATTCCGATTGAAGTTAGAGAAGAACTCTGGTCAAACGACCTAGACAAACTTGAAGCGTAGAAATAATTTTTTCCCTTTTTTCGCACTTTTCCGCTGTCATAGTCTTCTACACGGTGTTATTTTGGCTTTTTTGTCGGTTGGTCTCCGTCGTTTGGTTACTGTCTTTTTTTTCGACTGAGGAGGTATCGATCTTTTTCTCAGCTGTTTTTAATTTTTTTGAATCTTTCTCATTATGTTCTCATGCTATGTCATTTTTTTCAGGTGTTCATGTGAGAATCCTACATTTTCCCACTTTTATCCCACCTATATTCTTCTTTTTAGGAGCTGCCTTCTAAAATGGCCTAATATTTTCAAGAAGTAATACTTTTGCTGGGAGCTGAAGGTCTGATAGTGAAGTTGAAGATTATTGGTTCGCGGCTGATGCTGAGGATTGTTGGTTCAATAGTAGTGCTGGAACTTTTTCGGGTATCCGGATAGCCGAATTTTCCGGATTTCACAAATCCGACGCTTCAAATCTGGGTATCCGGATTATCCGAAACCTTCTGAATATTTGGATCTGGATAACTCGAAACTAAGCGAATATTTAGATCGATCCGGATACAGCAATATTTTTCGGATATCCTCATAATGACGGATAATATCGGGTAATTATATATCAGTGTACACATGTAGTGTATGTGTTTAAGTGTAAGTGAGCGGCGCCAGACATTGTGCACGCCGAGTGAGTACGGGATTTGCCGAGCTCAGTACGCACGTGGTGGCACATTCGTGTTAAGCCTCTGCTTTGTTATCCATGCAATTGTGACGTGATGTAATTTACCCGCTACCTTCATTTGTTATAATAAATATCAGTGCAAACAAGTACCTGAAGTATTCATTCATTTGACAAACTTAAATACATCACGATGGCACCGATTAAAAGCGTGCTAATGAGAGGTTAGGTTTCACCATGTGGAAAGACAGCAGTAAGGTACTGTCAGTTGATAAAAATGGGTTTTTTCTCTGAAAGCATTGGGTATGAAGGTGGGCAATAAATTGCAGAAGGGAATAAATACAGATTTGAGAGAAAATATTAAACAGAAGTAAAAGTGTTGAAAAATTTAAATTACGCCCCGTGGTCAAGGGTACTTATATGCCAACGAGTAGGAAGGTTCTCTTTAGCAAAGTTAAGAATAACGTATACAGACGATTGTGAACAGAGGAAACTATTAACGTTAAACACAGAATTTGAATAAAATAGTGAATAACAAAAGTCAGAGATTAGGTTATGTCGCCTTGTGTATTGAACATTGACAAGCACATGTAAAGCAAAAGTTGTCGCGAGCTTAGACATTTAATAATAACACGTAAAGGTAAATAATAAGTGAGTAAATTGAAAGAAATGTATGTTAGGAAAGTATACTACTTTCCGTAGTTTTGAAGATTCCGCGCTTCTCACGTTCCGCGCGGCTTTTATTGTAATCACCGCCAGATGGACCGACGTCTATCAGATGTTGTGTACAAAATTAGTAGTGTGAATAGAGAAGGGATAAGAGTAAACCTTAATTGTCGTTTCTTTGTTGATAGGTACGATTGTAAATAGTAGTATGTTAAAATAGCAAATAAAATTTCACCACTTTGTTCACAGATAAACAAATTCTTGTTTACCCTTACCCCGAAGGAAATCTCCACGTTATATGTATAATTGGGTTGGGTACAGACATTGAATAAAAAACAAATTTGTTGATCAAGAGTTACAACCAATTCAAACGGTTGATAACAAAAAAGACGAAATGACGGACAGTATAAAGGTCGGATTCCGCCTACACAAAGATGACTGGGGATTCGTTTTGTTTTGTTTTGTTTTTCTGGCAATGCTATCTCAAGGCGTAGGGCCTTGAGATGCTTGGCTCGAAATTATGTTCAATACAGCCGAGATATTCACTCGTATAATTTCTCATACGTGCGGATATTTCGTCATAATCCGAGATTTGAGATTTTATTAATTCTCGGATTCTTTTGTGATATTTATATGGGAATGGTTTGCTCGTGTGATCGCTTCACACGCGCAAATATTTTGATAAACTCTGACGATGGAAAATCGTCGTTGGCGAGTTATTATTTCGTGGTGATAATATTTCGTCTCGCGACCGGCAAGACGCGATATTATATACGTGAAAGCGTGGTTGTCAGAAGGAAGGCAACTATTCGCAATTATACCATTACCTGCATCGAGACGGCCTGATACAATGCAGGTAGCTCTTTGCAGGTTCTGAGGTCCGACCTAAGGGTAAAGGGATTCTGTGAAGAACACCGTGTCTGAGATTCAACGTCAGACGCAATGCTGGGCTTCACCCAGACACGGCTCCCTAATACCTGTAAACGTCATTAAAAACAAACTGAGTTGGTTCTGTACGTTAAATTGCCTCCTTCAGTTGAGAGTGGTAGTCGAGGCTGCTTGGAGTGACGCGTCCCTGCCTTGTGGTCGGTGGCTCGTGTCGACTGCAAGTTCCTCGTTGAGAAGTAGTGATCCGTAGAGCGGATATTAGAATGTGTCGGTACTCGGACAGAGTAACTGATCTACTGAATATGCGAAGATGATAGATGTCGAGACACATTTGTGCTCAATTTTTATACACGCGTTCGCGTATGCTTTCGCAGATTTGGGAAATGCGATTGGTCGTGTCCCTTGAAGAGGAAGCACGGTAAATCGCGTGATTTGATTGGTCTCTCGGTACGCGGTGGGGTCACCGAGCGTACGTAGAGACTTTCTTTGGAATTTGTATACGGACTATTGTCACCGATAAGCAGAATGCTCATCGCGCACTATGCCCTGCTGACAATAGTATCTTGGAGCTCGGGTTGATTGTCAGGGCGCCCTAAGTCGCGCCACTGGTAGGAGAAATTATATCGGGAGAGTTGACCCACCGATGTGTATATCATGAGTGCCCGCGCAAGCGACTTTGATTGACACTATACCTAAACCAGTCAATCATGGCGTCCCTCACAGTTGTTCGCGATATCGGAATGTGATTATTGGTGGGAGGGGTTTCCCGTTATTTGAGAAATCCTTTCGGCGGTCTATTAAGGAAAGCGCGTGGCTTAATTTGTTTGCAGGGCAGTCTTTCTCTCTCCTTCTGTAAACTGTGCTGACAGGTGCCGGTACGCCGGTGAGGCGTCCCGTCACAGTACGCGTACATGCAATTCTCTGTTGATGAGAAAAGTTCTGAATATTTGGCAATTATAACTCATAAAGGTTTATTCAGATATACAAAATTATCAGAACGCGTATCGCCTGCACCAACAGATGTCCAAAGAAAAATCGATGGATGTTTGCGTCGAATTAATGGTGTGATTCCGTATATTGATTGCATTCATGTTACATGGAAAACAAACGAAGAGCATCTTGAGAATTTAAATAAATCATACAAAAGATTACAAGACTGCGGCTTAACGGTGAATAAAGGTAAATGTTCTTTCATGAAAGATAAATTAGAAGTTCTCGGTTTTGTAATTCATAAAAAAGGCTTACATAATACCAAATCTAACGTAACAGCAATAATAGATGCTCCTCAGCCGACTAATATAATAGATCTGGCATCATTTTTGGGATTGATCACTTTTTATGCTAGATTCCTGCGAAATAAGTCAGATAAATTAAAACCATTGTATGATGCATCAAATAAAGAATTTGAATGCAATGATGAATGTTCAAAAGCTATCAATTGGATAAAAAAAGTATTCATTTCACCAAAAGTACTTGTTAATTATTGTTCGCGCTCGAATCTGGCTGGCCCGCTCGAGCCCCGCGACGTGAGGGTTCACGGCCGCGTGGTGGTGGTTGCTACGCTTATTGTTAGTGGAAGAATAGCGTGAGTCGGTTAGGATCGAAAGCTTGGATAGGTAGGACGTGTTGTGTGTTACGATTTTCTTTCTACTAATGCGTTGCGATTGCATCAGCTTTTACACGTTCGTTCGTGTTTGTCAAATTTCGTCAGTCCGCGTAGTTTTAAGGTTCGCGCGGGTCTAGGTTGGTTTGTGGGGACGCGGTCCGTCGTCCGGTGACCTGAGGTGCCCGTTCCCGGGGCAAGCGTCGGCGCGGCATTAGATCTGTTGCCCGAACATCTCAGCGTCAGATCCCCGAGACGTTGGGACCGCTGTTTGCACGGCTGTGGGCCATGTGGACGCTCCCCGTTACCCCGCTTCCACGTAACCGTCGGAAGTTGCGGCGTTTTTCCTCTATTTGTATCTGTATTATTGGTAAGCTAGTTTTATGTAATTGAATGATCATTTAATTTAGTCGAGAAGGAACGCACCTGCTAATTCATTTCTCTGTACTGTATCCATTTGATTTGTGTCCAATAAATATTTGACTTGCGTCGGCTTTTACCTCTATCCCGCGAAGGTTTTTATGCCGAAGCAAACATCCTTTTTTTCTCGCGATATAGTGGATTTCATTCATTCGCCCTCCAACTCACCGATCCCATTCCGATTCGTGTTAGAAAAGAACTCTTATTAATGATTAAACAATTATGATCCAAAACAAAAGATTGTACTTGCATGTAACGCATCAGACTATGGTTTATCCGCAATATTATCACGTAGATATAGCAGTGAAGAGAAAAGACTTGTAGCATTTGTATCTAAAAAAAGTATAAAAATATGAACTTAGTGGAAAAATTTTGGATAAAGAAGTTATGGCTATCGTTTTTGGTTTGAAGAAATTGTATCAATTCATTTTTGGCAAAGAAATTATTTTAAAAACAGATAATAAAGCTTTAGAATTAATATTGGGGCCAGGAAAAGGCATTCCACAAATAGCGGATAGTAGATTTCAAAGATGGGCGTATTACTTGTCAGGTTTTCGTTATGTAACAGAGCACGTTAAGTCTGCAGTCAATACTCATTGTGATGCACTTTAGAGCTTGCCAATAAATGATGGACCGGAATTGATAGAAACAGATTTTTTTTCGTATACATTTTTTTTAAGGAGATTTCATTTCACTTGACCATAAAACTGAAAAAAACACAGTGAAAAAGACGTTGCAATTATGACTGCAATCAAAAATACATTGAATGTATGGCCAACTGATACAAATGGTATGCCAAATGAACTGAAAGTAATTTATAACAGAGGGTCTAAATTATCAGTCGAGAAAGGATGTCTTTTTTGGGAATTGAGAGCAGTTATTACAGAAGCTACGCGAAACATTGTATTGGACGAATTACATGAAACTCATTTAAGCATTGCAAAACTAAAAATGTTTACTCGTTCATATGTTTGGTAACCAAATATTAATCGCGACATAGAAAACATGGTCAATAGTTGTAAGATTTGTTTAATAAAAAGTAAGAAACCACCACATACACCTTTACAACATGGCCTTATCCAGGTAAAGCTTGTAGTGGTATTCACTGTGATTTTGCATAATTATTTGGAAAAATATATTGACTTTTAGTCGATGCGCATTCGGAATGGCCAGAAGTAATCAATTTCAGTTATAACAATCAAGCGTATAAATTAATAGAAGTATTTGAATAACTGTTTGCCAGGTTCGGTTTTCCTCATAATTGCGTAACGGACGGCGGTTCTTAGTTCAAAAGCGACAAATGTCATAATTTTTTGACAAGGCATGGTGTGAAGCATTTATTCAGTCCGTCTCATCATCCAGATACGAACAGAGCTGCCGAAAACTACATAAAACCTTGCAAAAACAAAGTAAAGAAATTATTAAGGGGGAGAGAGCGTAGACAATGCGAAAAAATGTTCCTTTTCCATCATAGAAGTACCGAACATTGTACGACGCGAAGAAGTCCAGCATACATGATGTATAAACGAGAGTTTCGCACTAGATTTCACCTTTTACGTCCTAATATACGCGAAACAGTTGAACAAAGACAAAAAAAAGCACAAATTCATGTTAGGCCGAGTAATCGTGAAGTAGATTTTGGACCGGGAGATCAAGTAATGATTGACGATCGTGGGGTTAGGTCAGAAAAGCGTATAAAGAGCGAAGTTGTCAAACAAAATCCCCCGTATACATACAGTAGCGCTGCAAAGTATTTTGACAAAGATAGTAATTGAGTTAATTACATGCAAGAATAAACTACAAAAATGAATAATATTTTTTGATGAAACAAATTCGATGTTCTGTATAATTGTTGAAAATTATCTCTCGATTACTCGAAAATGAAGTTGGAATGAAGAAAGGAAGAAAAACGATTGATTAAAGTGATAATGAATCTAATATTATCAAAATACTTTTGAGCGCTACTGTATATTGTAACATACAAAAATTAAGTTTTGCGAAAAAGGCACGGTAATCAAATGCTAAGACGTTCTCCATGCCACGTATATGAACTTGACACACCGTTCGTTGAGAATGTGAATTCGGACTATTGCATGATTTACCGTTAATTTTTCGTAAATTAGTCGCGCGATCTTTTTTTTTTGTTGCACTTTATTTTCAACAAAAAAAGTATGGCGTGCCAACTTCACAGAAATTTAGCGCCGCATCTACCAAAAAAGGGTAGAGGAACATCATGCGTAATTCTGAAGTAGTGTATATATGCCGGTTCTAAATCAAAGATGGCGGCGCTGCCCCCTAGCTCCCCCCTAGCTCCCCCCTAGCTCCCCCCTGGCTCCACCCAAGTCCCCCCCCCGGTCATTTTCGGTGGCTATTTTCATAGGATTCGACGCACACACACACACACACACACACACACACACACACACACACACACACACACGCGCGCACGCACGCACGCACGCACAATAATTCCTGTCGAGACTTGTTTGGCGCCGGAAAGCCGCACATAAATCGGATAGGGTAAAAACCCGCTAGATCTATTGAAAAAATTCCAGGAAATGACCCCTGAAGGAAGGTTTAAAATGACGTTTTGAATGCTTTTAACAATTTTTTTATTTAACATCAATTACATTTAGTTTTCTTATCGTATTCTCAATTATCTTATTCTAAATTTTAACGAGTAAAATTATACATATTATTTTCAATATCCATATTAATTAAACATATCATTATTCCAAAATTGACTTATACCAATTTTTTAACAGTACCACTGATCGGATTATATTCAACAATGCGATCATGCAAGATCATGCAGTAGGCAGAAGTGTGTGGCGGGAACGTAATGCTACAGTCAAATTCCAATCGAATGTCCACAGGTTCAGTTTTCAATGTTTCGTTCTGCTTGGAGCAATCGATGACGATAAGGGGAGCTCGGTTTATAAATTCACGCCTCGATAGCAAAGGCTCAGCTTCTTTGTTATAGTAGCTCATTGAAACCGAACATACATATCATAGAGAATGGCGGGGGATGTGCAGGCTCGGACTTGTTCGCTATAAAGAGTCGTAAAACCCAAAACTATGTGTACACATACCATCCGGTGAAGAGCGGGCAAGATAAGATTTTTCTCACACCACACACTGTTCGCCACCCGCTTTTCGTTGACCGATTTTTCCCACCACATGGCCCACGCCGCTTAACGACTCATAAAACTCAAAAACTACATTAGGCGGCGGCGGGTTCGTGGAGAAGGGGGAGGGGGTGAAAACCTGTTCCAACACGCTTTTAGGCAAGATGCAGCTGCGGAACTGGGTGACTTCAAACTGGCAGATGAACCGCAAAAATTTAGGGATGGTGGGGGCGGGGACTGCGGACCCCAGCCGTCTTTGGCGTCATTTTTTACATGAATTTCATCATCTCTGCAGAGCCGGGAGAGCAATAAAACCCAAAAATTTAGGGATGGCGGGTCGGATAAAGGGTGGGCCCAGTCGTCTCTGATGTCATTTTTCCCTCCGAGATGCGCAGAACGCAGTGCGCACCGCATCTCTGACGTCATTTTACCCTCCGATATGCGCAGAACGCAGTGCGCACAGTTCCCCAAATTCTTGCGATCTATCGGCCTATATACATATAAGCTCAACGCATCCGATGCAGACTCGCCAGTCTTACACGATACGTGCAAGTCAAAAAAGTTATACAAAGTTCGGCTTATATCAACGTCAAAGTCATGGCAGTCGAAGCGTATATGGGACTTGCGAAGCAGATGGAGGGGACGTACAATTTGCTGAGAGAGCAACCACCCGGAGAAGAGAATGACGCCGTCATCAATCATTGGGCTGATATTGGAATTGCGAATATCCAAGTTCTGCGCGATATTTCCATGCAACGAGGAACAACCGTTGGTGTGTATATACGGATCCAACATACGATCGCACTCCTGCAATCTTGGGTGACGAAGATCAAGCAGTTGCAGCAGCGCACAGTGGTGACGGGTGGAAATATCGTTACTCCTGCGGGTGTACAATGGGACGTCGTGGATAGCGCTTTTGCCAGCCGAATCAGAACGGGGGTTGTCACAAATCTCCGTCATGAAAATTTGGACGCCTTTCTGGACGATGTGCAGCGCGTCGTCACCGAGAAGTTGGAGCTGATACTGCGCGAGGAGGGAAATGTGAAGGTTAACCTCATATTATCGTGCAGATTTGAAAATGCCAAGCACGAAGAGATCTCCACCGAAGTTAAGAGTTTAAACACCTCCAACGTGGCGATTCTCCTCCCATCAAGCGATATAAATGGTTGGTTTATACGTGCACGGGGTGATCTGCAGTCAAAGGTGAAAGATTTCGAGCAGCGCGATTCCGGCTGGAGTCTGATTGAGATCCTTAACATCGCTGTAAATATCAATCGCTACCAGCCTCTCGCCGCGGGGGCTTCAACATTCGTCGAGCTGCCCCAAGACATTCAACGGAAGAAGGCTGTGGTGAACGTGAGGAACGAGGACCAAAGATGCCTTCTCTGGTCCGTCATAGCAGCCCTCCACCCGGTCAAGATCAACACCGATAGGACTCCCAACTATCGTCGCTATATTTCCGAGTTGGACTGTACAGGTATCAAATTCCCTGCCACTCTACATGATGTGAAAAAGCTTGAGAGATTAAATAATTTGCGTATCAATGTATATGGTATAGAATCTCAAACTTTTTCGCATCATGCAAAATCAAATGAAAGCGTCATCGTGCCAATTTATTTGAGTAAAAATTTGCATAGCGTAAACATTGACACGATTCATCTTCTAATGGTTGAGAGTAATCCGGAAGACGATATGACTAGTGAGTTTGCACTGAGATTCCACTTTGCTTGGATTAAAGATCTTTCCCGATTGGTGAGCAAACAATTGTCCATTCATGAACACAAAACGTTTTTATGTGACAGATGTTTGTGCCACTTTAGCGCGAAACACGTCTACGACAATCACCGACAAGATTGTATTACGCTGAATAAAGTACGCACGGAGTTTCCCAAGTGTAAAGATTTAGTATTTTCCAATTTTCAAAACAAAGGCACCGTTCCGTTTGTCGTATACGCCGATCTCGAATGTATATTAATCCCTGAACCTGTGGATGAATTTGAAACTCGTGAGACTTGTGAAATTCAAAAGCACATCCCGCACAGTGTAGCGTACTATGTACATTGCCCGTACGATGAGACTTTATCGAAGTTCCACGGTAAACGCGGTGTCGATTGCATGTATTGGTTTATGAAACAGCTTAAAGATTTATCAATTCAAGTAGAGTCACGCATCAAAAACATAATTCCGATGAAGTCTCTTACCCAAGTGCAACGCGATCGTCACATGCGCGCAAAGAATTGTTACATTTGTGAAAAACCGTTTACGCCTGAGGAGAAAAAGTGTTACGATCACTGTCACTTCACGGGTAAATATCGTGGTCCTGCTCATAATCGGTGTAATTTGAATTTCAGAGAGTCGCACACAATTCCAATAGTTTTCCACAATTTGTACGGTTACGATTCTCACTTTTTAATAAAATCCCTCGCGTCAACTTTTCCTGGTAAAATTACACTGCTACCCATAAATAAGGGAAAATATATATCCTTCACGGAACGCGTCGATGGAACAATGATGCACTTGAGATTCATCGATTCGTTCCGATTTATGGCTAGCAGCATCGATAAACTTTCCACATATTTGGCCGATACCGATAAACGCATAACACGCAAATTTTATAATAACCCGACTCAGTTCAGTTTGATGACCCGCAAAGGTGTTTTTCCCTATAAATACGTCGATTGTTAGGGGAAACTCGATGAACCGCGATTACCTGCAAAGAAGCATTTCTACTCGCACCTCTGCGATGCAAATATTTCAGACACCGATTACGAGCACGCGAAAACTGTTTGGGAGGAATTCCATTTAGAGTCATTGGGAGGCTATTCAGATTTATATTTAAAGACCGATGTTCTTTTGCTTGCCGATATTTTCGAAAATTTCCGCGCTAGCTGCTTCAAAACATACAATTTAGATCCGTTGCACTACTACACTGTACCGGGACTTGCTTTTGACGCGATGCTCAAGCATACTAATGTAAATTTGCAACTTTTAGACAACCCTGAAATTGTGTTATTTATTGAAAGAGCCATTCGAGGCGGCGTAGCGCAATGTTCCAATCGACACGCTCGGGCCAATAATAGATTCATGGAAAAAGATTTTGATCCAAACAAAGCGGAATCGTATCTCATGTATTTTGACGTGAATAACCTGTACGGTGCAGCTATGAGCGTGCATTTACCAATCGGTTCGTTCGAGTGGGAGTATCAGCACATCGATATAACGAACCATCCGGACGATTCGCCGATCGGCTACTTTCTGGAGGTAGATTTGGACCACCCTGTGGAACTCCACGAGGATCACAAAGACTTACCTCTTTGTCCCGAACATTTCACTCCTCCTGGAAGTAAAGATGCCTAACTCGCGACCACCCTTCACCCCAAAACAAAGTATATATTGCACTATAGAAATTTGAAACAGTGTTTGAGTTTAGGATTCAAAGTAACGAAAGTGCACAGAATTTTGAAGTTTGCGCAATCTCCATGGCTCGAGCCTTACATCACGCTCAATACAGACATGCGTAAGCAATCTAGGAATGAATTTGAGAAAAACTTTTACAAACTCATGAATAACGCTGTGTTCGGCAAGACTATGGAGAATGTGCGAAATCATAAAGATGTTAAATTGGTTACAAAATGGGAGGGAAAAGGTGGTGCGAGAACGCTCATTGCCCAAGCAAACTTTCACAGCTGCACCGTATTTGACACTGATACGGTTATCATTGAAATGAATCGTGTCAAAGTTCACTTCACCAAACCTATTTACGTCGGCGCATCAATTCTAGATCTGTCAAAAATCTTTCTCTACGATTTCCACTATAATTATATTAAAACCAACTTTTCGAATAAACAGGCTAAATTGATGTATACCGACACAGACAGCCTTATTTATCAATTCAATGTGCCTAATATCTACGATATCATCAAACGTGATGTAGATACAATGTTTGACACCTCTGACTATCCGCCCGACAATGTGTATGGTATTCCCCTCGAAAACAAAAAAGAACTAGGGCTAATGAAGGATGAAAATAATGGTGAAATTATGACAGAGTTTGTGGGACTGCGAGCAAAGCTGTACACATTTACTACGATGGGTGAGGATGGGGAAAAATATGACAGTGGCGTAAAAGTGAGTAAGCGTGCTAAGGGTGTAAGAAATTCATCGATAAATAGCATCACGTTTGATGATTATAAGCGCTGTCTGACGGCTTACCGAGAGTTGACTCTTCCACAGTGTTTAATACGCAGCAAAAAACACGAAGTAAGCACGATCGTACAAAAAAAATTGGCTCTGAGTTGGCAGGATGACAAGCGGCAATTGATACCCGGACAGACCGACACCGTACCTTGGGGGTTTGTCCCAGCGCCCCAATAGCTATAGGATAAACTGTAGACATAGAATTGATGTAAATATTTGATGTTTGACGCCTCGAACGATCCACCATCGGGCGGAAACGTTTCATGATCAATACGATATTTAATGGATTTGAAGTTTCAAAATGCGAATTCATATACTGAACACTTGTTTATTTATTTATTATTATTATATCAAGCAATTATTCATATTTTTCCGTTTATCACGAGAAAAGTTCTCAGAAAATGAAAAAAAATTTTCAGGAAACGAGAAAAACTTTTCAGAAAATGAAAAAAACTTCTCAGAAAACAAAAAAAAGTTTTCGGAAAATGAAAAAAATTTTTCAGGAAATGAGAAAAACTTTTCAGAAAATGAAAAAAACTTTTCAGAAAACGAAAAAAAGTTTTCGGAAAACTTTTTTCTCATTTGATTAACACGTAGAAAAAGTTTTCAGAAAATGAAAAAAGTTTTTAGAAAATGAAAAAAAGTTTTCCAAAAAATAAAATGTCTAATAATCGTATGGCAAAATTGCACATTATCATTATTATTATCATTATTACTATCATTATAACTATCATTATTATTATCATTATTATTATTATTAGTATTATTATTATTATGAGTATTATTATTATTATTATTATTATAATTTTTTTTTTTTTCCGAGGAGTTGCGGAATCCAAGTTACGGATTCGCGCCAGTCATACGGGCTAGCGCGGATGTGGGACTCCAGGGTGGCCAACCCACTAAACCGCCACCTCCTGTGCAACGCTCCCAGCCAGGAACTATAGTGATATTACTTCTAGCTGGGAGCTCTGTCGGTGTGTTTTGTCAGTCTGTCCGTCCGTCCGTCCCGTGCAGGCAGTCCGTCAGTTACGTTACGTCAGGCAGCCGTCCGCGTTCTTACGTCGTAGAATTGTCTCTGTGTAGGTGGCAACAAGTTGCCACCTTTCTGTGCTGTGGAGCATCACCCCGACAATGTTGTCGGGAGTGATGCCTCCCACGACCGTCTCCAGTCTCTGTCGCAGTTCTGTCCAGCGGTCACATTCAAAGAACGTGTGTTCCGCGTCGTCTCGTCTGTGTCCGCAGTACGTACAGTTGGGCGTCCGTACTCGGTTCAGGTTGTGTAAGTATCGTCTGAAGTAGCCATGGCCCGTCAGAAGCTGGGTGACGTGAAAATTCACATCCCCGAACCCCCTCTGGATCCACGGTCTCAGGTCCTTAATGAGTCGTCTCGTCCAGTTTCCCGTTGTTTCTTCCGTCCACCGTTCCTGCCACGTCTGTATCGTCGCGTCTCTTTCCGTCGTTGCCGCGTCCCGTCGGGTCACGTCCGCGTCTCTTCCGTAGACCCTCTTGCGCTCGAACGCGGGAAGGTCTATGGGAATCACGCCTGCCACCACCAGAACGGCCTGTGCTGAGACCGTCCGATAGGAACAAGCGATCCTCAACGCACTTCGTCTCTGTGCCGTCGTCATTGCGTGACAGTATTTCTTAGTCTTCAGGGAGTCTGCCCAGATCTCCGCACCGTAGAGGAGGATCGAGTTTACCGTCGACATCAGAAGTCTCCGTTTCCCTGGTCTCGGTCCGTTCGTGTTTGCCATCAGGCGGCTTAGGGATGCTATCCTTTCAGCCGCCTTCTGAGCCGTTCGTCGTATGTGAGGCCAGAAGGTCATCTTCGTATCCAGGGTCACCCCCAGGTACTTGACTTCCCCTCTGGTCTCGATCTCGTCCGTCCCGACCGTCATGCGTAATGTCGTCGGTATTCGTCTCCTGGTGAGAAGCACCAGTTCTGTCTTTTCCGTCGCGAGTTGCAGTCCGTGGTCAGTCATCCACCGTCCGACTCGTCTCATTGTCTGGTTCAGTGCGTATTGTGCCAGATCTGGAGTTCGTTCGACTATCACTGCCGCCACGTCGTCAGCGTAAGCGACCAGACGAACGCCGAGTGGAAGCTCCAGTCTGAGCAGGCTGTCGTATATCCCGTTCCAAAAGTCGGGTCCTAGTATGGAACCTTGAGCGACCCCCGCGGTAATCTGTCGCGTCACTTGTCCTTCGGTCGTTTCGTACGTCAGTCGTCTGTTCCGAAGGTAGTCTTCAACAACTCGGAGCAAGTAAGGCGGGACCCCGAAGTCGCCTCTCAGCGACCCTAGGATATCCACCCACCTGGCCGAGTTGAAGGCGTTCTTAACGTCCAGTGTCACCAGCAGCGCGACGGGTCGCACAGCGTGGCAATGTCTGTCTGTCGACCGGAAGGAGTCAACCACCTCTTGGATCGCTCCAATTGTTGATCGACCCCTCCGGAAGCCGAACTGCTGGTCAGAGAGGCCTCCGCCGTCCCGTATCGCGTCCGTAAGTCGTGGTCGCAGAAGCTGTTCGTACAGTTTCCCTGTCGTGTCCAGTAAGCTCAGCGGCCGGTAGGCCGACGGCGTGCTGGGGTCACCCTTACCCTTTGGGATAAGGACCAGCCTCGCCACCTTCCACCGGTCGCTGAATGTCCCTGTCGTAAGGCACGTGTTGTAGAGGTCGAGGAGTATCTCCGGCCTCAGGCTCGCCATCAGCCGAAGAACCTCCGCCGGTACCCCGTCCGGTCCTGGCGCCTTACCCCTCTTCATTGCTTTGGTCGCTCCGACGAGCTCCTCGGCGGTGAAGACGGGGGGCGCCACCGTCTCGTCATCGTCTGTCGCGTCCGTACGCGTCGGGTGCGTCGGGAACAGTCCGTCGACGATCCGTCGTGCGGTTTCAGCATCCTTGAGTTCTGGCGGGATCCGGGCCCCCAGCCTACCGGTCACAATCTTGTAACCGGCACCCCAGGGATCGCGGTCCACCTCCTCGCAGAGCTTCTTCCAGCATCGCGTCTTGCTGTCTCTGATGGCGTACGTCAGTCGTTTCCGTTCAGTCTTGTACTCGGCCTGAAGGGTTCCCCTTTCGGGTCTCCCTCCAGCCCTCGTAACCCGTCGTCGTTTTGCCAGGCAACTCTTCCGCAGCTCGGCTATCTCGTCCGTCCACCAGTATTGTGGTGGTCTGTTACGTCCGTACCGTCGTTTTGGCATTGTGCTGTCGCACAGCCGCGTCGTCAGTTTGGCCGTCTCGTCCGCTAGTCTTTCCGCCCTTTGCCGGCCAGTCAGCTCTGGGGGGACGTCGGTAGTTGGGGCCGGCGCTGCCGCCAGCTCCGCCGAGAACTTCAGTACGTCGAGTTTGTCTACGTTCCACCGCGGGGGGTGCCGTGTCCTCGTCCGTGTCGTCCTTGTCTCTCCTGCCACTTCGAAGGCGATGTACTGATGATCGCTGGCCGTGTAGCCCTCGAGCACCCGCCACCGCCCTATCCGTGGCAGAATTCTGTCCGTCGTCATCGTTACGTCCGGGATGGAGTCTCCAAATCCCGGCCGTCTGTACGTTGGTACGTCTCCTGTATTTGCCACCACTAGGTCCAGCCTTGCGGCCATCTCCAGCAGCAGCCGTCCGCGTCTGTTCGTTGCCGTCATGCCCCACTCGACCGCCCTCGCGTTGAGGTCCCCCGCGACCACGAGGTCCCCGGGCAGGTCCCTGAGTCCGTCCTCGAGGAGCGCAACCTTCGCCCGGAACTCCGCCGCAGCGCAGTTTGGGGTCAGGTAGACGCTGACGTAAGTGACAGCGCCCACCCTAGCCCAGACGTAGTCGTCCCCGACGCCACGAGCGGTTATCCGGGCTCGGGCAGCGCCCCTCACCCAGATAGCCGCTGTCTTGGTCTCGTTCGTAATCCAATCCTGCGTTTGTCGCACCCTGTACGGCTCGCACAGGATCAGAATGTCGGCGTCTTGTTCGTCTGCTATCTGTGGTAGTAGCATGTCTGCTGTCCTACTGCGGTTCAGGTTGCCCTGAACTAGCCTGTCCGTCTTCCGGCCTGCTTCTTGCACTCCTCCAGCGCAACCCGGTACACCGCGCATCTCCCGGAGCCCGCGAGATGCGCCGCATCGCCGTGTCCCGCCTCGGCGCACAGTGGGCAGGCCGGTCTGTTCTTACAGTCCGTGGCGTAATGTCCTGTCTCGCCACATTTCCTGCAACACTTCGTCCGGTCTGTATTTGTACATTTCGTCTTCGTGTGCCCGTATCCCAGGCACTTATGGCATTTCGTCACCGTCAGTCGTGGTCGGACGCGGCAAGCTACCCATCCAATCCCGATCCGTCCCCGGCCGAGCAGCGCTCTGGCTTCCTGCGACTCTAGGTCGCATACGGCCATAAACTGCTCGGCCCGGTTCGGACCGAAGATATGGACCCCAAAGTCCGCGTCTCGTCCCGTCTCCCGTCGCAGTGCCTGTATTACGTCGTTTCTGGTCGTGACACAGTCCAAATCCATGATCTCCAGTTGAACCCTGGAGGTCCTGGTCCTGACGTTACCTGCGTCGCCGACCGCGTCCTGCAGGACGCGTCGGAAGTCGTCTCGTCCGTTGGCGTCTGTCTTTATCTTCAGAAGACACAGACCATTCTTCGTCTTCCTGAGAGTCGTCACTTTAACGTGACTCTTCGCAGGGTCGACCGTGGTCCGTATCTTCCTCACAATGTCGGAGTACGTCGTGTCGTTCCCGGGTTTGACGAGCACCGCCGTCCCCCAGTGTTTGGGAGCCGCTCTGCGCTCCTCAGCCCCGGCCGTCGTGTCCGTCGTCGCGTTCGTCCCTTCCGTCCGCGTCTTCCGTTTCTTCTTTTCGTTTCTTGTCCTTGTCACTGTCTGCCAGTCAGCGACCGGTTCCGCAACCGTTGCCCTCTTCTGAGAGGTTTCCGGAGTGGTTCCAGTCGCCTCCCGTTTCCGTTTCGTCCGCGGAGTGTTTTGTGTCCGTTGTTCAGTCTCAACGTCCGTCTCCGTCGTCTCGTTGTCCGTCTTGTGGTCCTCCGGGGCTGCTTTAGCGCGCCTGTTAAGCGCAACATCGGCAGCCTCGAGAATAGTCTTGATGCCCAGTTTAACGGACATACTCATGTTTTTTTGGATGGCCGCTGCCTCGGCTATCCTTGTCGCCGTACTGTGAATCAGTAACAATACGTCCGTCAGGTCCATATCGTCCGTGATTCGTGTCTTTGTGCCGATCGTGGATACAGCGGAAGCGCAACTCGCTCCGCTGCCCGTGCTCGACACGCTGTCCGTCCTGTCTCGTCGCTGGAGTCCCAGTGTCGTCCTGTCCGCTGTTCCAGTTTTCGTGTCCGCTGTCTTTGTTGCCGTCTTTGTCACCTGGTCTTTGCACAATTTGCGGCCCTCAGAATCCATGCCGCTGCCATGAGCCACCGGGGCTTTCACCCGATCGGAACTCAGGGTGGATTTCCCCTGTGCTGGGGCTACCACCTGAGGTATGTCGTTATTATTCTTGTGCATCTCCATAAAGTTCCTACGTGCTACGGGTCTCTCGAGGGCGCGACTCCCCGTACCGCGCCGGAACATAGCACGGCCCCTGAGGTCGCCTCGGGGGCCTTCCGTCGGGCTTGTGCCGACTTCCGTCCCCTCCGACTTACTAGAAAACCCCGGGGTCGTCACTTCCCGAGCGGACCAGGTTTTTACGCCCAATCCGCCTCCTGAGGCCGCCTCGGGGGCCATCCATTGGGCCTGTGCCAACTTCAGTCCCCCTTGACTTACTCGATGTACGCGGGGTCGTCATGTCCCGAACGAGGGATTTAACCCCCCCGCCACCTGCGGTAATTATTATTATTATTATTATTATTATTATTATTATTATTATTATTATTATTATTATTATTATTATTATTATTATTATTAATATTGTCATCATTATTATTATTATTATTATTATTATTATTATTATTATTATTATTATTATTATTATTATTATTATTATTATTATTATTATTATTATTATTATTATTATTATTATTATTATTATTATTATTATTATTATTATTATTATTATTATTATTATTATTATTATTATTATTATTTTTATTATTATTATTATTATTATATATTGCATATTATCATTATTATTATCACTTCTATTATTATCATCATTATTATTATCATTATTATTATTATTATGTTCGTAGTACAGAGTATGGCACATGTGCGCACAAAGGAGATAAAATGTGGAAATATTTGTATATTCAAAATCTTTTATTGTAATTCGGAAAATACATACAAATTATGTTACACGTCTGTTTTATTTATCCAACTATTGTGCGAATTATCAAAACCCAACCACTTCACATAGAACAGATTCCCCCGTTTGCGTAACACTTTCTCCACAAGGTAGCCGTCGGGATATTTCACTTTGGTGAGCTCTTCCTCGTAGAAGCCCCCCTTGATGGGATGATCTTGATAATCGGTAAGTTTGTAGGTGGGTGGATTGGTATTTTTCACCTTACTCACGGTGAATATTTCTGTCGTCCAATTGGGTGTATAGCCTTTTTCGAATACATTCTTGTACTTGCTGATTCGAACTCGGGGCGGCACAGCCAAAATATTAGTCCACTTGTGAAATCCTAGGACACAGCCGCCCCTGAAGCTGCACGCCAGGGCGTCGTATGCGTACCTCAATCATGCGAACTCTAAATCCAGGAGTCATTACTACGCGAGCGATGACAGCTCTTGCGTCGACCTTGGAAGGGGCGAGGATCGCGGTCCTCCTAGACTGCGGAAGAGAGGGGCTGCAGGCAGCCTCGACGTCGATAGTGCCGGACCTTGGTAGCAGGGGACACCTCCACCATCGCCTGCCGTGATCAAAGGCCTTCAAATGATGATAATGATAATGATGATAATAATAATAATGATAATCTATAATTTTTCGATACGATTAATGCTCATTTTATTTTTTGGTGAACTTTTTTTCATTTTCGGAAAACTTTTTTTCATTTTCTGAAAACTTTTCTCGTGGTAAACGAATGAATATGGATAATTGTTCAATATATTAATAATAAATGAATAAATAATCGATGAATACATGAATTTACACGGTATTCGAATTTTAAACCTTCGATCTGCTCAATATCGTATTGCCGGCGAAACGTCTCTGCTTCATGAACTATCGCCATGGGTGTCAAACGCATATATTTACAACGGTTCTATGCCCTCAGTTCCAGCCGACGGCTAGTTTATTGCGGGGTTGCAGCACACCCTCGAAGTTCTGGTGCCTGTTTGCCCAGGTATCGGTTGCATATTACCGTTTTGTCAACTCATGATCAATTTTTCAGTACATTGGAGCTAACCTCGCATTTTTTTACTACGTATTAAGCACTGTGGGGTTGATCAACTCTTGGTAAGCCCCTCAGACAGTTAATATAATCATTCAACGTGATGTTATTTATCGTTGCAGTTTTCGCATCCTTGACACGCTTACCCACTTTAACACCGTTGTCACATTTTTGTTTCATCCTCATCCGTGGTGGGGGGAAAGATGCGGCTGCTGCTATGAAATCTGTACTAACCCAGAGCCGTATGCCTGCACATCTATACGTTGATCAATGCAAAGAATTCCACAACAGCAAATTGAAAGCCCTCATGATGCAGCACAATATCAACATGTATTCGACACTCAGCAACATAAAGGCGTCGATATGCGAACGTTTTCAGTCGAACATTGAAAAACTAAAATGTGGATGTGGTTTACTCTCCTAGGATTTCACAAGTGAGTTGATATTTTGGATGATTTAATGAAGTCCTACAACAACACCAAACATCGCACGATTCGAATAAAACTTACAGGATTTTAGCACGGAGAATGAAAAACAGCTGTATCGTAGCGTGTACAAGCCTCGGCAAATCAAACAAAGTGATCAAGCGCAGAAATTCAGTGTAGGCGATCGAGTTCGAATCAGCAAGTACAAGAATGTATTCGAAAAAGGCTATACACCGAATTGGACGACAGAAATATTCACCGTGAGTGAGGTGAAAAATACCAATCCACCCAACTACAAACTTTCCGATTATCAAGATAATCCCATCGAGGGGGGCTTCTACGAGGAAGAGCTCACCAAAGTGAAATATTCCGACGGCTACCTTGTGGGGAAAGTGTTACGCAAACGGGGGAATCTGTTCTATGTGATGTGGTTGGGTTTTGATAATTCGCACAATAGTTGAATAAATAAAACAGACATGTAACATAATTTGTATGTATTTTCCGAATTACAATAAAAGATTTTGAATATACAAATATTTCCACATTTTATCTCCTTTGTGCGCACATGTACCATACTCTGTACTACGAAAATAATAATAATAATAATAATAATAATAATAATAATAATGATAATAATAATGATAATATGCAATTTTGCCATACGATTATTACACATTTTATTTTTTGGAAAACTTTTTTTCATTTTCTGAAAACTTTTTTTCGTTTTCTGAAAACTTTTTTTCATTTTCTGAAAACTTTTTTCCATTTTCTGAAAACTTTTTTTACGTGTTAATCAAATGGGAAAAAAGTTTTCTGAAATCTGTTTTTTGTTTTCTGAAAAGTTTTTTTCATTTTCTGAAAAGTTTTTCTCGTTTCCTGAGAAATTTTTTTCATTTTCTGAAAACTTTTCTCGTGATAAACGAATAAATATGAATAATTGCTTGATATATTAATACTAAATAAATAAACAAGTGTTGAGTATATGAATTCGCATTTTGAAACTTCAAATCCATTAAATATCGTATTGATCATAAAACGTTTCCGCCCGATGGTGGATCAATCAAGGCGTCCAACATCAAATATTTACATCAATTCTATGTCTACAGTTTATCCTATAGCTATTGGGGGGCTGAAACAAACCCCCAAGGTACGGTGTCGGTCTGTCCGGGTATCAATTGCCGCTTGTCATCCTGCCAACTCAGAGCCGATTTTTTTTGTACGATCGTGCTTACTTCGTGTTTTTTGCTGCGTATTAAACACTGTGGAAGAGTCAATCCTCGGTAAGCCGTCAGACAGCGCTTATAATCATCAAACGTGATGCTATTTATCGATGAATTTCTTACACCCTCGGCACGCTTACTCACTCTCACGCCACTGTCATATTTTTCCCCATCCTCACCCATCGTAGTAAATGTGTACAGCTTTGCTCGCAGTCCCACAAACTCTGTCATAATTTTACCATTATTTTCATCCTTCATTGGCCCTAGTTGTTTTTTGTTTTCAAGGGGAATACCATACACATTGTCGGGCGGATAGTCAGACGTGTCAAACATTGTATCTACATCACGTTTGATGATATCGTAGATATTAGGCACATTGAATTGATAAATAAGGCTGTCTGTGTCGGTATACATCAATTTAGCCTGTTTATTCGAAAAGTTGATTTTAATACAATTATAGTGGAAATCGTAGAGAAAGATTTTTGACAGATCTAGAATTGATGCGCCGACGTAAATAGGTTTGGCGAAGTGAACTTTGACACGATTCATTTCAATGATAACCATATCAGTGTCAAATACGGTGCAGCTGTGAAAGTTTGCTCGGGCAATAAGCGTTCTCGCACCACCTTTTCCCTCCCATTTTGTAACCAATTTAACATCTTTATGATTTCGCACATTCTCCATAGTCTTGCCGAACACAGCGTTATTCATGAGTTTGTAAAAGTTTTTCTCAAATTCATTCCTAGATTGCTTACGCATGTCTGTATTGAGCGTGATGTAAGGCTCGAGCCATGGAGATTGCGCAAACTTCAAAATTCTGTGCACTTTCGTTACTTTGAATCCTAAACTCAAACACTGTTTCAAATTTCTATAGTGCAATATATACTTTGTTTTGGGGTGAAGGGTGGTCGCGAGTTAGGCATCTTTACTTCCAGGAGGAGTGAAATGTTCGGGACAAAGAGGTAAGTCTTTGTGATCCTCGTGGAGTTCCACAGGGTGGTCCAAATCTACCTCCAGAAAGTAGCCGATCGGCGAATCGTCCGGATGGTTCGTTATATCGATGTGCTGATACTCCCACTCGAACGAACCGATTGGTAAATGCACGCTCATAGCTGCACCGTACAGGTTATTCACGTCAAAATACATGAGATACGATTCCGCTTTGTTTGGATCAAAATCTTTTTCCATGAATCTATTATTGGCCCGAGCGTGTCGATTGGAACATTGCGCTACGCCGCCTCGAATGGCTCTTTCAATAAATAACACAATTTCAGGGTTGTCTAAAAGTTGCAAATTTACATTAGTATGCTTGAGCATCGCGTCAAAAGCAAGTCCCGGTACAGTGTAGTAGTGCAACGGATCTAAATTGTATGTTTTGAAGCAGCTAGCGCGGAAATTTTCGAAAATATCGGCAAGCAAAAGAACATCGGTCTTTAAATATAAATCTGAATAGCCTCCCAATGACTCTAAATGGAATTCCTCCCAAACAGTTTTCGCGTGCTCGTAATCGGTGTCTGAAATATTTGCATCGCAGAGGTGCGAGTAGAAATGCTTCTTTGCAGGTAATCGCGGTTCATCGAGTTTCCCCTAACAATCGACGTATTTATAGGGAAAAACACCTTTGCGGGTCATCAAACTGAACTGAGTCGGGTTATTATAAAATTTGCGTGTTATGCGTTTATCGGTATCGGCCAAATATGTGGAAAGTTTATCGATGCTGCTAGCCATAAATCGGAACGAATCGATGAATCTCAAGTGCATCATTGTTCCATCGACGCGTTCCGTGAAGGATATATATTTTCCCTTATTTATGGGTAGCAGTGTAATTTTACCAGGAAAAGTTGACGCGAGGGATTTTATTAAAAAGTGAGAATCGTAACCGTACAAATTGTGGAAAACTATTGGAATTGTGTGCGACTCTCTGAAATTCAAATTACACCGATTATGAGCAGGACCACGATATTTACCCGTGAAGTGACAGTGATCGTAACACTTTTTCTCCTCAGGCGTAAACGGTTTTTCACAAATGTAACAATTCTTTGCGCGCATGTGACGATCGCGTTGCACTTGGGTAAGAGACTTCATCGGAATTATGTTTTTGATGCGTGACTCTACTTGAATTGATAAATCTTTAAGCTGTTTCATAAACCAATACATGCAATCGACACCGCGTTTACCGTGGAACTTCGATAAAGTCTCATCGTACGGGCAATGTACATAGTACGCTACACTGTGCGGGATGTGCTTTTGAATTTCACAAGTCTTACGAGTTTCAAATTCATCCACAGGTTCAGGAATTAATATACATTCGAGATCGGCGTATACGACAAACGGAACGGTGCCTTTGTTTCGAAAATTGGAAAATACTAAATCTTTACACTTGGGAAACTCCGTGCGTACTTTATTCAGCGTAATACAATCTTGTCGGTGATTGTCGTAGACGTGTTTCGCGCTAAAGTGGCACAAACATCTGTCACATAAAAACGTTTTGTGTTCATGAATGGACAATTGTTTGCTCACCAATCGGGAAAGATCTTTAATCCAAGCAAAGTGGAATCTCAGTGCAAACTCACTAGTCATATCGTCTTCCGGATTACTCTCAACCATTAGAAGATGAATCGTGTCAATGTTTACGCTATGCAAATTTTTACTCAAATAAATTGGCACGATGACGCTTTTATTTGATTTTGCATGATGCGAAAAAGTTTGAGATTCTATACCATATACATTGATACGCAAATTATTTAATCTCTCAAGCTTTTTCACATCATGTAGAGTGGCAGGGAATTTGATACCTGTACAGTCCAACTCGGAAATATAGCGACGATAGTTGGGAGTCCTATCGGTGTTGATCTTGACCGGGTGGAGGGCTGCTATGACGGACCAGAGAAGGCATCTTTTGTCCTCGTTCCTCACGTTCACCACAGCCTTCTTCCGTTGAATGTCTTGGGGCAGCTCGACGAATGTTGAAGCCCCCGCGGCGAGAGGCTGGTAGCGATTGATATTTACAGCGATGTTAAGGATCTCAATCAGACTCCAGCCGGAATCGCGCTGCTCGAAATCTTTCACCTTTGACTGCAGATCACCCTGTGCACGTATAAACCAACCATTTATATCGCTTGATGGGAGGAGAATCGCCACGTTGGAGGTGTTCAAACTCTTAACTTCGGTGGAGATCTCTTCGTGCTTGGCATTTTCAAATTTGCACGATAATATGAGGTTAACCTTCACATTTCCAAAAAAATTTCCAAAAAAATGTCACAAATTTCTTTCCTAAACTTCACATTTCCCTCCTCGCGCAGTATCAGCTCCAACTTCTCGGTGACGACGCGCTGCACATCGTCCAGAAAGGCGTCCAAATTTTCATGACGGAGATTTGTGACAACCCCCGTTCTGATTCGGCTGGCAAAAGCGCTATCCACGACGTCCCATTGTACACCCGCAGGAGTAACGATATTTCCACCCGTCACCACTGTGCGCTGCTGCAACTGCTTGATCTTCGTCACCCAAGATTGCAGGAGTGCGATCGTATGTTGGATCCGTATATACACACCAACGGTTGTTCCTCGTTGCATGGAAATATCGCGCAGAACTTGGATATTCGCAATTCCAATATCAGCCCAATGATTGATGACGGCGTCATTCTCTTCTCCGGGTGGTTGCTCTCTCAGCAAATTGTACGTCCCCTCCATCTGCTTCGCAAGTCCCATATACGCTTCGACTGCCATGACTTTGACGTTGATATAAGCCGAACTTTGTATAACTTTTTTGACTTGCACGTATCGTGTAAGACTGGCGAGTCTGCATCGGATGCGTTGAGCTTATATGTATATAGGCCGATAGATCGCAAGAATTTGGGGAACTGTGCGCACTGCGTTCTGCGCATATCGGAGGGTAAAATGACGTCAGAGATGCGGTGCGCACTGCGTTCTGCGCATCTCGGAGGGAAAAATGACATCAGAGACGACTGGGCCCACCCTTTATCCGACCCGCCATCCCTAAATTTTTGGGTTTTATTGCTCTCCCGGCTCTGCAGAGATGATGAAATTCATGTAAAAAATGACGCCAAAGACGGCTGGGGTCCGCAGTCCCCGCCCCCACCATCCCTAAATTTTTGCGGTTTATCTGCCAGTTTGAAGTCACCCAGTTCCGCAGCTGCATCTTGCCTAAAAGCGTGTTGGAACAGGTTTTCACCCCCTTCCCCTTCTCCACGAACCCGCCGCCGCCTAATGTAGTTTTTGAGTTTTATGAGTCGTTAAGCGGCGTGGGCCATGTGGTGGGAAAAATCGGTCAACGAAAAGCGGGTGGCGAACAGTGTGTGGTGTGAGAAAAATCTTATCTTGCCCGCTCTTCACCGGATGGTATGTGTACACATAGTTTTGGGTTTTACGACTCTTTATAGCGAACAAGTCCGAGCCTGCACATCCCCCGCCATTCTCTATGATATGTATGTTCGGTTTCAATGAGCTACTATAACAAAGAAGCTGAGCCTTTGCTATCGAGGCGTGAATTTATAAACCGAGCTCCCCTTATCGTCATCGATTGCTCCAAGCAGAACGAAACATTGAAAACTGAACCTGTGGACATTCGATTGGAATTTGACTGTAGCATTACGTTCCCGCCACACACTTCTGCCTACTGCATGATCTTGCATGATCGCATTGTTGAATATAATCCGATCAGTGGTACTGTTAAAAAATTGGTATAAGTCAATTTTGGAATAATGATATGTTTAATTAATATGGATATTGAAAATAATATGTATAATTTTACTCGTTAAAATTTAGAATAAGATAATTGAGAATACGATAAGAAAACTAAATGTAATTGATGTTAAATAAAAAAATTGTTAAAAGCATTCAAAACGTCATTTTAAACCTTCCTTCAGGGGTCATTTCCTGGAATTTTTTCAATAGATCTAGCGGGTTTTTACCCTATCCGATTTATGTGCGGCTTTCCGGCGCCAAACAAGTCTCGACAGGAATTATTGTGCGTGCGTGCGTGCGTGCGCGCGTGTGTGTGTGTGTGTGTGTGTGTGTGTGTGTGTGTGTGTGTGTGTGTGTGTGTGTGTGTGTGTGTGTGTGTGTGTGTGCGTCGAATCCTATGAAAATAGCCACCGAAAATGACCGGTGGGGGGGACTAGGGTGGAGCTAGGGGGGAGCTAGGGGGGAGCTAGGGGGGAGCACCGCCATCTTTGATTCAGAACTGGCATATATACACTACTTTCTGATTTGGCTGATAATTTTCCGTAAGTAAGCCGCAAAGTATTCGCGAAATTTTTTCTTTCGACACCCTTGTTTTTAAAAAAAAAAAAAAAAGAATCAATGAAAAGTTCGCGCACCCCCAGACAGATAATCATTGAGCTTATATTTTGCTTTTATTTGCCGTAAGCTAAACATGATTTCAGAAGTTGAAGAAAATATATAGAGATATATATTGTAACGTGGCATTTTTACTACGCGTTCCACACGGCTTTCCGAACTCTAGACGGACCCTAAACTCAGGGAGCCCGCGGAGCAAACCGCGGCTCATTTCGAAAAAGAGCGCCAGGACGACGGTCACGCACCCAAGACTCTGAGAGGGGACCCTAGTCGGTCAAGCGAATAAAACTTTTCAGGATTTTTGTTTATTTTTTTTTTGGCTGGCGAGTAAATGCGGCCTCAGACAGGGGATCGGCAACAAATTCGAACGACGTTACTGGATGGCAATCGCGGCGGATCGCGACGAAAGGAGGGCCTTACACGAGGCTACGGAGAGAGCGTCAACGGAGAGCTCTGCCGCGAGGGAACCCAAGGCGGACGAGATTCCCGTTGGTGGCCGGCGAGCCGTAGCCCCCCCCCCTCCGTCGCCCAACTGACAACAGGTACCCTCGTGAAGTCGTCACCACGCCACTGTCAAGCTACGGGGTACCAGAGACTGGCCAGCCAATCAACACCCCGCGACAGCGGAATTCAACGATAGCGATACGCTAGGCTGTAAGAATTTCGTAACGAGAACCCCAATTAGATCGGGGGAATTTTGACTACGGACAGCGCCTATGTTCGGGGCATGTTCGAATTGCGGCTGCGATTTGCAGGACTCGTCACTTGAGTCCTGGCGACGTTGCGTAGTGGGTGGTCGTTGTATCGAGTTATAGTGAAAAGAAAAAAGGGGAAAATCGCGTGCCATGGCAGCAACTGGAGTCGGGGAATTCCTCGGGTGGCTACGAAGTGGTAAGCGCTTGTAATTCTTTGCGGGCATATTTCGAGCGCAAGTTAGATTGGCACACTGATAAACGGTCGGCCCACTTAATCTTAGAGTTAGAGTAGCGCTCGTAATCTGTTTGCCGATCTTTTTTATGATGACCGTAGCCTGAGTTTTCGCGATAACGCGTAGAGTCAAGTTGATCCCTGTAAAGTCTCGCGTAGAGTCACGGTTTCGAGTGGGGAACAATTTCGGTTCGAAATTGAGTGCGGCCAAATTCCGCTGCGCGGGGTCTCGTCGAGTCTGCGTACGTAAAAAGGGTCACCTCTCGGGGGGGGGGGGTCGCGTGTTACTGTGCGTAGATGCTCGGTTTAGCGGGAAGGGTTGCGAACTTTGTGGAAATAGTGACTACGACTGGAGCTCGGATGCGTCATAATACGCTACACACCCGCACGATCAGAAAAGCTTCCTAGAGTTATCAATTCGGTCGCGATTAGCGCGTCGAGTCACGTCTTTTTGGTTTAGTGTACGAATTCTTGTGCATCAGTGAGGTGGCAACTAGCGCCCGTAGAAATAAGACATCACCTAGATTTAATCACGATGGCGATTAGCGCGTCGATCATGATCTAGATCACGTTTTTGTTTAGCGGTTTATGAATAAGTGACAATTAGCGTCGTAGTCGAGGACGATCGCGGGCAGCGCATCGAGTCCAAATTTTGTTTTTGGTTTCTGCGAGTTGGGGTATTATTAAAACGGCGACTAGCGCACGTAGGCCGTAGAGGTCCCCTAGATTTATTCACTTTTTTTTATTATTTTGTTTGTTCCACCCTTTCTTGTTTCTTTTGAATTGAATTTAAGCATTTGTACTTGGAATCGCGAAGAACGACTTTCGCAGTAGTATTATTATTTTTATTTTTATTTTTTTTTGTATTATCGCTGACGAGAAATATATTATTGGAATTTTATAGTGATTTGGCCAAACCACGCGTTGGCTTACTTGTGTTGCATCTCTCTCTACCCAAAAATTACCCCTCCCCTCTCCGCGCTACTGAGCTGCCGAGTATATGGTCGCGGTATATTACATTACCGATCTCGAGGCGTGTTGATCACACCAGGCGCCCAACAAATTTCGCGATATCGTTTTAGATCCAGGATACTTCGCGGACACCGAATTATTGTGCACGCGGTAAGTTCTCGGTCATTTTCTCCGAGTGACCGACGAGCGGGAAAAATCCACGTCACAATATATATATTAGGCTGATTATAAAAAAACGGCTAATTTTTTTTTTCAAAATCCTTACATAAAAACTTCCGAGAAGGTGTGAAAGGACGCCTGTAAAAGGCAGAGCCCTTAATATTATTATTAAGAGGTCGCGCATCGGGAATTTCTATTTCCCGTTTAAATAACACAGGAATAAATTTTTTGAAATTTTGCAATTTCGTATTTTTGCAACGGCTTATTGAATTAGCGGACCAAAGCATATTTTTGTAGAAAATTTGACGCTCTACAAAAAAAGTCCTTACAAAGTTTGCGATAGTCACACTCCTTCAAAAGTTATTCGAGGTCAAAGTTGAACTTACAAAAAAATTCAATGTTTTTTTTTTTTTCGATGATACTATGAATCTTTTCTCATTATTTTGTTATAAATACATATTTAATAAATACATCTTACTCTAATTGGGCTTTTTTAATCATTAATTTTCCCATCGAGTCAATATAAAGTTACCTTACAAAAATGCGATGTTAAATAATAAACATGTTATCATGGAGAATCCACAACTGATGCACTTGACTATTTAAAAATGTAATTGTTCCGAAATCTATCCTCTTTATAACAAAATAATGAGAAAAGATTCAAAGGAAAGAAGTTTGTGACCAGGAGGTAGATTGAATGTTAGAGTATAGGTGTTATATATCTGTTAACAAACGTACAGATATTGAACATCTTAGCCACCTATACTCTAACATTCTCTAGTTTACATTATCGTGTTTTCAAATCATTGGCGCCCCTTACTCCGATTGGTCACTGCCTTTGTACTCCATGACTTTCGAACATAGATCAAGTTCACACGTTGATCAACATAGATTTACGGATCGATTCCCGCTAACCTTCACTTCCGTCTGAAATGCTGTTCCACTAACAACACCTTAGCATGTACTGGTCGTCATTTTTTGTGAGTAATCTTTTCAAAATTTATTGATCTTTCCCAATTCCATTTCCCAAATTATTAATAAGCATTTTCTGACATATTTTCATTTCTCATCAACCAATTTTTCCTCTGATTAACCTATCTTCAAAATTTTGACACTTAACCTAAAACTGTCACTCTGACAGTTTCGTGCAACTTTAATTTTTCACCTAATTTTTGTACAACAACAAATATTGTTTTTAAACATATTCCATACGCTCAATTCAGAATTGTTGTGTTGAAGCATCCCATTTTTGTTATTTATTATAGAATTTATGCCTGAGGATGGTCGGCAGGGCCCGGCCGAAACGTCGACTTTTTATATTCACGTCTTTCTAAGTATTAAATTCTTCTTCTTCCTGACCGGAATTTCGACGAACCTTCATCTTCAAAAGATTCAAACTATCATCGAAAAAAAAAACATTGAATTTTTTTATAAGTTCAACTTTGACCTCGAATAACTTTTGAAGGAGTGTGACTATCGAAAACTTTGTGAGGACTTTTTTTGTGGAGCGTCAAATTTTCTACAAAAATATGCTTTGGTCCGCTAATTCAATAAGCCGTTGCAAAAATACGAAATTGCAAAATTTGAAAAAATTTATTCCTGTGTTATCTAAACGGGAAATAGAAATTCCCGATGCGCGACCTCTTAATAATAATATTAAGGGCTCTGCTTTCTACAGGCGTCTTTTCACACCTTCTCGGAAGTTTTTATGTGAGGATTTTGAAAAAAAAAAAATAGCCGTTTTTTTTTGAACCAGCCTAATATATATATATTGTAACCAATATTTTTTTTAATACAGTTGAGGGTAAAACGATATAACGATAATTGGTTACCCTACGGCGCAGTCACTAACCTGAATAATTAGATAGAGAGAGAGGTACTAAGGGAGAAAGATACGATTGTTGGGCGCCAGACGCACATGCGTCAAAAATAGATAATTAGAGAAAAAGACAAAGGTAAAGGTAAAGGTAATAGATAAAGGTAAGGTCAGGTTCTACGACGGTTTTGCACAGTTCGCTCAGAGAGACAAGATAATGGTAGAGGGGCGGAGTCGAATCCAATAGATAAAATAAGAAACAGGTGAAGCAGGAATAATGTCAAATATATTAAACAAGAAGCGATAAGTTTAATGACAAGCAAGTAGCTGAAGAGATTGAGTTACAATTACGATAGATGCGATAATTAACAATATTTACAGCCAGAGAAAGGTTAAGCGAGAGAGTTAACAAATAACGGAACGTTTTCCGAATAAGCGGGAAATATGCGCAAGCTCGCGATACTAACGGTAATGATTGACACGGTTTTAGGATAGATAGGCAGAACAGAAAGAGATATACTGTACTTAAATTAAGCGGTAAGCAAATAAATCATGAAATATGAGATGCAATTATAAACACATGCGAAATACAACAATTGTAATAGTTATCACATTACCAGAATGATCAGAAATAGGCAGACAGGGAATTATGAATTACAAGGTAAATTCAAGCGACAGGTCAAATAGAAAATTAGCATAAAATATAGAGAATAACAGATAATACGTAGTCTCTAGTTTGCGGTAAGTGCGAGAGAAAGAAAGATAATATTCGGTACGATAAAAGGCAATTCAAGATAAGACAAACAATATTCAAGATAATTAATATGCAACGTACGGCAAACCAAATAGACTACGGACAACTACGATCAGCGATATTAGCGAAGAAAATAGTGAAAAAGATGTTATGCGATACGGCACAATACTCCAATGTCAAGTGAACGACGAGCGGGACCGCGCAGCGATATAAGATCGCTCCCGCGGTACACTCACTAAGATACGATAATCAACGATAATAGGTAAAGAGACAGATAGAAACTAATCAGAGAAAATATAACAAAATAGCAATGCTCAGTAGCTAAGATAAAAATTGATCCTTCAACGGAACGTGCTGCTAGACAGCGATATTAGACATTCAAATATTCCAGAAGAGAAAGATAATAAAATAAACAATAGTCACTACAATGCGTAAGTAATAGTCAACTAGTCGCGAAGTTACTTGCAATAAGACAGAGAAAGGGACAAGATAAGAGATAAGAGAGAATAAGGTACGAGCCCAGGTGGCTCAAGCAGACCAACTGCAAGATAAAGAGAAAAGATACGAGCCCAATTGGCTCAAGCAGACCAACTGCAAGGTGAAGAGAGAAAGAGATAAAGGTAAAGGTACGATATATTGCAAGTAATCTCGTGGCTTCACAAAATAGAAAAGGAACCTCACTTACGTAAAAGAAGATATAACAGGTGCGAGAGAATGCGATAAGGTACAACAGCGATAAGACACAGAAGATTACGATAGCACGACTGTTAGTGTCAGTAACTGAACGTAGAGTGACGAGATGAGCGATGATCCTGATTTTCGTCGAGCTGCTGTCACGTGATTCTTCCTCAAATTTGCGGTATTTTAATTGGACCAACAGGTCGCGTAGGCCTGGTCCATGTGTAGGCGGCGATAATCCCTCGCCGCTTGATTTTCTTTTCCCTCGACGACAGGTATCGAGGTATCGGGACGTCGGAAGGTGGTTAGAGATGTTTTCCTTCAGCTATGCGGTATCGTTGGTGAGAGGGGGGGTCGTACTGCTCATGTGTTGCGATATTGAGGTGTGTGGCAATATTACGTCACCGGTCCTTTGGACTTGCGATCGACTGTAACTCACTCCTTGCTTTACTGGTACTCCCCGTTGTAGCTATTTCGTCGGCGCTGCATCCCGGCCCTCGCTCATCGAAGCCCTTATGCCGGAACGATCTGGTGGTGATGGCCCTCAACCCGGATCCCCACACTAGATCCACCAGATCCACGTGGTCAGCATATCATTAGCCTATTCCACGCCGCAGTCCTTCGATAAGACGGTTCGTGGAGAGAAAACCGTCTTCTATTGGATAGTCAACGACTTAGTAGATGTTAGGGTCGGTTCAGCTCCAGGCTGATAAGTATCGTCGACGGGAGGCTTTCTTGTGTTTTTGACGCACAGCCCTGTACGCCGCCTGACGATGCATCCGAGCGGTAGAAGCATTCGTTCGTGGTTCGGCTCCTGGCCGATAAGTCTCAAATAGTTGGAGGTGCTGTTCACGCACGACCCTGTTCGACAACTAGATAGGCATCCATCGGGAGTGGTGACAGCGGTATTCGTTCGTCTGTAGTCGGTGGTGGTCGATGTTGAGCTGGTACGTGACCCCTGTCAGGCGGTGTCCCTGTATCTTGACGCGAAGGTCTCGCGGATGGTTCTCGAAGAGCATTACAGAATTAGAAAATAGCATACAATTAGCTTAGTAAAGAGAAATCAACTTAAAGATAATTAGTCGTTCATTTTTGGAGTATTGGCCTCAGACGTGCTTTCGTTATTTTTAGCGATATCTGCACCTAGGGGAATGCGATAATTAAACAAAGTGACGGGGTACGAAATACCACGTCACAATATATATATATACATATATATATATATATATATTGTGACGGGTTTTGAGTCCGCACTAATACCGTGGAAGGGGGGGGGGGGGGGGGGGACAATTAGAGACGGGGCGAGAAAGTCGGGGCCGATAGAATAGGTAAAACTTGGTGTGTATATTTGTGAAGGGGTGGGTACATGTGTTGCGATCGGGGGGGTGAGTCGACTTAAACTACGAAAGGTACAAAAGGGTTGTAGACTTTAACGGGGGCTGATCACGCCTCAGCCCTTAGCGTCACTAAATCCTAACTTATAGATACGCGCGCGGAGGGGGGGGGGGGGGGGGGGAGTGTGTAGGGTGACGGGGAGTGTGAGGTAGGAAGGGTCAGTATTGCGGGGGGGGGGGGGGGGGGTGGTGTAGTGTGACGGGGAGTGTGAGGTAGAAAGGGTTGGTATTGCGAGGGAAGGAGCAGATCGGCTGTAGAATGCAGGCTAACCTGGTGTCGTCGGCGTGTGCGGGTAATGGTGTACGTGTGACTGTGTGAGTTTCGGTGTCTCTCTCGTTTTCTCTCTCTCTCGCTCTCTCTCTCTCTCTCTCTCTATCTTCCTCTTTGCTTCTCGTGGATTTCTTTCCTTTTTACTTCTTGCTGCTTCGCAGGCTGTGGTCGTACTGCTCGCTGGCGCTCGGCTCTGCCGAGCGTCGGTGGGCTTCGGTTACCTTCGGGTCTTTCCCGACGGGACGGGACTCACCCGTTCGGCTCTTCCCCGCGGGTTTGGGGTTTGTTATGACTTGCACTCTAGGTGCAACGTCACAACTTCCCCCTCCCCTCGCGGGGCGTGGCCTATAGGGTGAGCCGGCTTCGGTGATGGGTTTTGTGGTCATTTCGTCTGTGTTTTCTTTTGGGGTTGGTTTTCTCCTTTTGGTATTTTCTGTTGTTTCTGTGCTGTCTGCTTCGATCTGTCGGGGTTAAGGGATGTGGGTCGGGTTGTATTTGCGGGGTGTGTGTTTGGTGTGGGTTGTTGGTTGTCTTATATCTACTTATTCTACTTGGTCTCTTGTGTCTTAATCGGAATTATGCTTTTTCTCTTATACTAACTTATTCCATTCTTATATTATTTTGTACTAACTTGGGTGTTTTTCTTAATCTATTTGTACTTAAATTTTTGGTTTTGGTTCGGTGGCTCTCGTCGCTGTGGGTCTTGGTGAGTTTTTGCGTTGTTCCTTGTTCCTCGTGGTTGCTTCTCCGTGGTTCTGCGTTGGAGTTTTTGGGTTGTGTTTTGTTTCTTTGGCTTCCGTCTGTCGTTGTTCGTCCGTCGGTTTGGTGTTGTCATTGTATTTAGTGTTTTCTGTTTTGTCCCCCTTTTTTTTTTTTTTTTTTTGTATCGTATTGCGTCCCGTGTTGTGTGTGCATCGTTGTTCGTCCGTCCGTTTGGTGTTGTCAGTTTGTCTAGTGTTTTCTGTTTTGTTCTTTTTTCTGTCTACGTATTGTTTTTCGTTTTTTGTATCGTCTTGAGTCCCGTGTGGTGTGTGTGGTTGGTTGGGGTGTTTGTGTATGTTCGACTGTGTCGGTGAGTGAGGTGGTGTCGGTGTTACTGTCTGTGTCGTTATCCGTCGCTTGTGTCTGTGGCGTGGTTGTGTGTGTTGTTTCGATGTGTATAACTGTTTCTGAGGTGGAGGTGGTGGAGTCTGTGCGGTGTCGGTGTCTAGTGTGTTTGAGGGTTGTGTTTTGTGTGGTGCTGTTTGATGTGTGGTGTGTGGTTGGTGTGTGGAGGTGCTGGCTTCTGTCTTGTCTGTGTTTGTATGTTGGTGTGCCCGTCTGGTCATGTATCTGTCTCTTTGTGCCCGTAGTTCGTCGTCCAGGGTGCTTGTCGCTTGTAGGTTAGCAATTATTGATATTATTTCTGGGGGTGGTCCTATGTGTTTTTTGTCGGTCTGTCTTGTCTGCGTCGGTTCTGTGCGTGCTTCCATGTTGGCCAATGTTTGTAGGATCCTGTCTTCTGTTGTCTGTGGTCTCGTGAGTCTGGTACGTGTCCATAGAGCGGGTGATGCGGGGGGTGGTGTGTGTCGTGGTGTTGGTGTCGATGTGGGGTGTGTGGTTGTGTGGGGTGTTTGTTTCTTTGTGGGTGGGTGTGTAGTCGTGTGCGTGACTGTGGTTCGTGTGGTTTGGGTAACTGTTGGTGGGTGTGTGACAATTTGTGCTGGGTGTTGTGTGTCTGTGTTAGTTTGTGTGCAGGTTTGTACGTGTTGTGGGTATTTAGTGTCCCGGACCAGCCCGTGGCATTTTGGGCATTGCCTTGGTCCGGAGAGTGTAACTGTGTGTGTGGTCATGTGTGTGTGTGTTTGTGAGTGTTTCTGGGTGGCTGTGGGTGCAGTGGTTGTTATGTGTGTTGTTGTCGTGGCGGTCTTTGTTACCTGTATGTGTGTGGTGGGCGTCGGTAGTAAAGTTCGTCGGGTCTCTGTTTGGTGTGTGCCGTCGCGTCCGTATCTGTGTGGGTGTGGGGCCTGTCCTGGTGTTTGTAGTAGTGGTGTTCTCTCTGTGTTTGTATTTGTTGTCGTCGGTCTCGTCAGTCGCAGTGTCATCAGGGCTGGTATTCTCGGTTGTTTGTTTTCCATGTTTGTGTTCTGTGGGATGAATACACATGTTAGTTTATTTTCAAGATGTGTTATTGGGCGTGGTTCTTTTATTGCTTGTTTGATTATGTATATAATTTTAGGTCTTCTATGTGACATTTTCCTATATTTTTACCGCTTTCTGTTGTCAACTCGTATATTGTGGGTGAGATTTTCTTAGTGATTATGTACGGGCCTATGAATTTTTTACTTAGCTTTGCTGCCGTTCTTTCTGGCCCGGATGAGAGTGTGTGGTTCTTTTTCAGTACTCTGTCTCCTTCCTTGAATTGAATGTCTCGTCTTCGTAGGTTGTAGTAGTGTGCTTGTTTTTCGTTTGCTTCTAATAAGTGCCTCAGTACTTCGTCTCTAAGTGTTTGTAGTCGTCTCAGGTGATCTGTCCATCTGTCTGTGTCTTGTAATTCTATTTCGTCGTCGTTCTCTAATTGATTTCTTAGACATTGTGTAGGATTTGATTCCCTTCCTAGGTTCAAAAAGGCTGGTGTGTGTTTAGTTGATGTGTGTGTACATGTATTGATTGCGAATTGTAAGCCTTGTAAGTGTATGTCCCATTCTGTGTGGTCGTTGTTTACGTAGGCTTGGATCATTGTTTTAGCGGTTCTGTTGACTCGTTCTACGGGGTTGGCTTGTGCGTGGTATGGGGGGATTGTTGCGTGTCTTATATTGAATTTTTGTGTCAGTTCGCGTATGAGTTTGTTTATGTATGGTGTGCCGTTATCTGTTAGTAGTATGCGTGGTGTACCCCATCGTGATATTACGTGTGAGTGGAATGTCTGTTCTACTGTTTTTGCGTTTGCTTTGCGTATCGGTATAATTTCCACCCATTTGGTGTATAGGTCTTCGAACACTATGATGTATTGGTTTTTTTGCTTTGATAGTGGGAGTGGGCCCATGATGTCTGAGGCTACTACTGTCCACGGTTCTTCAATTATTCTAGTACCCATTAGCCCTGCCGGTCGCGCTTGTATTGTTTTTATTCTTTGGCATATGTCACATTTTTTTATGTAGTTTACTGTGTCTCTGTACATCCCTGGCCAATAATATTCTTTGGCTACTCTTTGGTATGTCTTTTCGATCCCTAAGTGGCCTGCTTGTGTTACGTCGTGATTTTCGTGTAGTATGTGTGTTATTTTGTCTTTGGGTATTACTAGTTTCCATGGGTTTGTGTCTGGTAGGAGGTTTGAGTGTAGGGGGTTAGGGCGGTGGAAGTATAGTTGATTGTTTCTGATTCGCCATGATTCGTTTTTGTCTGGGCGTGTTTGTACTTGTGTTTTCTTGTATGTGTACCATTTGTCTGTCGTGTCTTCTATTGTTTCTATGTGTTCTTCGTCTTCGTGTCGTCTTGAAAGTGCGTCTGGTACGTCGTGCATTGTACCTTTTCGGTGTGTGATGTCAAAGTTGTATTCTGATAGTTCTAGTGCCCATCGTGCAAGTCGGCCTGTGGGGTTTTTTAATTCTCTAAGCCACTTCAGTGCGTGGTGATCTGTAATGACTTTAAAATGGTATCCTTCCACGTATGGTCTGAATTTTTTAATGGACCAGAGTACCGCCAAACATTCTCTCTCAGTGGTGGAGTATTTACGTTCAGCCTCGCTTAGCGCACGGCTAGCGTATGCTATGACATGCTCTTCGTCATCGAGAGATTGTGTTAGTACGGCACCTATCCCTGTTCCGCTAGCGTCTGTTTGTAGTGTGAATGTTTGTGTGTAGTCTGGGCATGCGAGTGTGGGTGGTGATGTGAGTGCGTGTTTGATTGTGTTCATTGCGTTTTCTTGTTCTTCCCCCCAGTGCCATTTCTGGTCTTTTTTCAGTAGTCGTGTTAGTGGTTCTGTAATGTGTGCGAAGTTAGGTATAAAGCGTCTGTACCATGATGCCATGCCAATTGGTCTCCGTAATTGTTTTATTGTTTTTGGGCTTGGGTAGCTTTCTATGGGTTGTGTTTTGTCAGGGTCTATGTGTAGTCCGTGTCTGTCTACTATGTATCCGAGATATTTTACTTGTGCGCATCCGAATTAGCACTTCTCTGGGTTTATTGTTAGTCCCGCGTCTGTAATTCTTTTGAGTATTTGTTCTAGTCTTTGTAAGTGTTCGTCAAATGCTCGTGTTACTATTATTATGTCGTCTGAGTATGCGAATGCATATGGTTCGCATTCTGGGCCTATGAGTCTGTCTAGTAGTCTTTGGAATGTCGCCGGTGCGCCTGTCAGTCCGTATGGCATTCTTTTAAATTGAAATAAGCCCATTCCCGGGACTGTAAAGGCTGTTATGTGTTTGCTGTCTTCGTTGAGTGGTATTTGAAAGTATGCTTGGCTTAAGTCGATTTTTGATATGTACTGTGCTGTCCGTAGTTTGTCTAATATTGCTGTCATGTATGGTAGTGGGTATGCGTCTTTTTTTGATACTGAGTTTACTTTTCTGAAGTCTAAACAGAAGCGATATGTGTTATTTGGCTTTTTTATCATGACAATTGGGCTCGACCATTCACTTTCTGATGGTTCTATCACGTCTTCTCTCAGCATTTTGTGTATTTCTGTGTGGATGGCTTCTCTAATTTTTGGTGATACCATATAATATCTTTGTTTTATGGGTGCGTGTCCTTGTGTGTCTATTTTGTGTTTGATTAGGTGTGTTAGGCCGAGTTGGCCTGGTAGTGTTGAGATTTTCTGCTGTATTGTCGTCTGTAGTTGTGTGTGTTGTGATTGTGTGAGTTCTTGTATTCCAGCGCATATCTGTGGTTCGGTTTCTTTGTCGGTTTGTGTGTCGTCTGTTGTTTGTGCGTTTGTGGGTTTATTTTTTGATTAGTGATTTGTGTGTTCTGTGGGTTGTCTTATGGGGGGGTGTTTTCCGGTGGTGTCTTTGTGCTGGGTAGTGTTGGTGTTAGTGGTTTTTGTATTATGGTTGTTTTTTGTGTGTTTTCGTGTCTTTCTGTTGTTTTCGGGTTCGTTTGTTGTTTCGTTGCTTCTAATTTTTCTGCTGCTTTTGCTTGTTTTGTGTGTGTTTGTGTTGATTGGTGTCGTATTTTTCGTGTTTGATGTATTTGTATGTATTCTTTGAGTGGTGTTGGTAGTTCTTGTGGTCTGGCTTGCATGTGGTAGTGTGTCTGTGGGTCGTCTATAAGTGACCATGTGTTTTTTCCATAATTTATTTGTATTCCAAATCTCACTAAGCCGCTGTTCCCAATGATACATTGCGAGCCTAAGTTTGGTAATAATCCGAAATTAATTTCTTTTGTTATGTTGCCGAGGCGTATTAGGAGTGTTACTGCTCCTTCTATCGTCACCTGTGTGCCGTTTCCCATTGTAGCTGTTCTGTCGGGTGTGTCGTCTATTGGTGTGTCTGTGTTGTGTAGTATTTGTATTACTTCTGCGCCTAGGTATGAGTGTGTCGCGCCTGTGTCTATTAATGCGTTTAATTCGTGACCGTGTATTTCGATTCTGATCTGAAATCTACTTTCCGTTCTGTTGTTATCTGTTGTAGGTGCTACTGTCTCGGTTGTGTTTGTGTTGTTTGTGGGGTTGCCCTCCACCCTTGCTGGGTCAACCCTTACTCGTTTCCCTGGTTCTGTACCTGTGTGCATTGCCATTCGAAGTGTCCGGGTTGGTTGCAGTTAAAGCATCTGCGTGGTGTTGTGCCTGTGTTTGAGTTCGTTTGTGTTTGTTGCGGAGTGTAGTGTGGTGAGTTATACGTGATTGCGGGGTATCGAGTCTGTTGCGTGTTTTGGTTTGTTTGGTTTCGTCGTATGTTGTCTGTGAGTGCTGGTGGTATATTTGGTGTTGCGAGTAATGCTGGGCGGGGTTGTGTTTGTGCGTACTTGTATGGGATGTATTGTGTGTGGTGTGTTTGGTGTGTGTAGGTTTCTCGTGGGTGTGTGTAGTTATTTAATATTGTTTGTCTTGTGTTTTCCCATGCGATGTTTGCTTCCCATTCTTTCGCGGCTATTTCCAGTTGGTCGAAGTTCGCGAAGTCGTATGGTTTTATGTATGCCTTGTATTCTATTTTCATGTTTCTGTATGCCAAGTCTAATTGTGTTCGTGGGTGTTATGGTGGTTTTAGTTGTGATAGTAGTGTTCTAAATTGTATTAGGAATTGTGGAAATTTTTTGTGTTGGTCCTTGTACGTAGTTTTTGATTTTTTGTTCCAGTCTGTCCCTATGTTGTATGTCTTGAAATGCGTGTGTGATGTCTCTTTCGAATTCTTCCAGTGTTCGCCATTTGCCTCTATTCAATCTGTACCAGTTTTTTGCGTCACCTTCGAGTATCGGGCTGAGGTTGTTGATTAATTGTGTATCGTGTATTTCATAACCCGTTTGGTAGTCGCGGAGATTTTGTAAAAATTCGTCTATGTCTTCGTTTGTGTTTCCTGAGTATTTTATGTTTCATGTTTGTATTGTTTTCATTGCCATTGCTGGCTGATTCCAGTATGTACTGTTCGGGTTTGGTGTGTGGTTTAGGTGTGTCGTGTTTTGGTTGTTTGTGGGGTGTATTGACTGTGTGCTGTATATGTGTGGGTCTTCGTATTCGTTTCTGTCGCTTGGTAGTGCTCCGAGGTCTATCAGGTTTTGTATAAGTCGTGTGTTACGTGTGTTGGTGGCTGAAAATGTGTCTGTTCCCGTGAAGTGTCGGTTCGTTTGACTGGTTGTTACCGTGTTAGTTTGCGTGTGTGTAGGTGTTGGGATTGTATTGTATGTTTGTGTGGGATTTGTTGGTTCTGGGCTTTCTTGGTGTTGGATTTGTGTACTATGTAAGTTGTGTGTATTCTCTATGATAGCTGCATCGATTATATTTATTGCGTTCGGTGAATTTATCGTATGTCGTCTATTTATTTCCTGTGTTTGGGTCGGCGTTTGTTGGTCTCGTGTCACGCGCGGCTCGCTCTGTGTCAAGTTGTTTTGGTTGCGTTCGGGTGTGTGTATGTCCATGTGTTCGCGCGCTAGGCCTTGCGGTTCTCTGTGTCCTTGGTCTGCAATTGTGTGTATCGTGTTTGGTAGTGTGTGTGTTCAACTGTCTTTATTCGAATTTTCGTGACTGTGTAGCTTTGTTTCGTGAGCCTATGTGTACTTTGTTAGCGTTTATTCTTATGTTTAGTCTCTTAATTGTTCGGATTTGGGGTAAAAATGTGGGTAATTTACGTTGGGCGCCAATTTGTGACGGGTTTTGAGTCCGCACTAATACTGTGGAAGGGGGGGGGGGGACAATTAGAGACGGGGCGAGAAAGTCGGGGCCGATAGAATAGGTAAAACTTGGTGTGTATATTTGTGAAGGGGGGGGTACATGTGTTGCGATCGGGGGGGGTGAGTCGACTCAAACTACGAAAGGTACAAAAGGGTCGTAGACTTTAACGGGGGCTGATCACGCCTCAGCCCTTAGCGTCACTTAATCCTAACTTATAGATACGCGCGCGGAGGGGGGGGGGAGTGTGTAGGGTGACGGGGAGTGTGAGGTAGAAAGGGTCGGTATTGCGGGGGGTGGGGGGGGGGGGGGGGGGTGTAGTGTGACGGGGAGTGTGAGGTAGAAAGGGTTGGTATTGCGAGGGGAGGAGCAGATCGGCTGTAGAATGCAGGCTAACCTGGTGTCGTCGGCGTGTGCGGGTAATGGTGTACGTGTGACTGTGTGAGTGTCGGTGTCTCTCTCGTTTTCTCTCTCTCTCTCGCTCTCTCTCTCTCTCTCTCTCCCTCTTCGCTTCTCGTGGATTTCTTTCCTTTTTACTTCTTGCTGCTTCGCAGGCCGTGGTCGCACTGCTCGCTGGCGCTCGGCTCTGCCGAGCGTCGGTGGGCTTCGGTTACCTTCGGGTCTTTCCCGACGGAACGGGACTCACCCGTTCGGCTCTTCCCCGCGGGTTTGGGGTTTGTTATGACTTGCACTCTAGGTGCAACGTCACAATATATTGTGACGTGGATTTTTCCCGCTCTTCGGTCACTCGGAGAAAATGACCGAGAACTTACCTCGTGCACAATAAATCGGCATCCACGATGTACCCTGGACCTAAAACAATATCGCGAAGTTTGTTGGGCGCCTGGCGTGATTAACACGCCTCGAAATCGGTAATGCGAAATACCGTGACCATATATTCAATAGCTCAGTACCGCGGAGAGGGGAGAGGTAATTTTTGGGTAGAGAGAAATGCAACACAAGCAAGCCAACGCGTGATGTGGCTAAATCACTATAAAATTCCAATCATATATTTCTCGTCAGCGATATTACAAAAAAAAAATAAAAATAACAATAATAATACGACTGCGCAAGTCGTCCTTCGCGATTCCAAATACAAAGGTTTGAATTTAATCTAAAATAAATAAGAAAGGGAGAAACAAACCAAATAATAAAAAAAACAAAGGTGAATAAATCTAGGAGACCTCTACGGCCTACGTGCGCTAGTCTCCGTCTTAATAATACCCCAACTCGCAAAAACCAAAAACAAAATCGGACTTGATGCGCTGCCCGCGATCGTCCTCGACTACGACGCTACTCGTCACTTAATTATAAACCGCTAAACAAAAACGTGATCTAGATCATACTCGACGCGCTAATCGCAATCGTGATTAAATCTAGCTGATATCTTATTTTTACGGGCGCTAGTCGCCACCTTACTGATGCACAAGAATTCGTAAACTAAATCAAAAAGACGTGACTCGACGCGCTAATCGCGACCAAATTAATAACTCTAGGAAGCTTTTCTGATCGTGCGGGTGTGTAGCGTATTATGACGCATCCGAGCTCCAGTCGTAGTCCCTATTTCCACAAAGTTCACAACCCTTTCCGCTAAATCAAGCATCTACGCACGGTAACATGCGACCCCCCCCCCCCCCCGAGAGGTGACCCTTTTTACGTACGCAGACTCGACGAGACCCCGTGCAGCGGAATTTGGCCGCACTCAATTTCGAACCGAAATTGTTCCCCACTCGAAACCGTGACTCTAGCGAGACTTTACAGGGATCCACTTGACTCTACGCGTTATCGCGAAAACTCAGGCTACGGTCATCATCAAGGAGATCGGCAAACGAATTTCGAGTACTACTCTAACTCAACAAGGGCTAGGCCAACCGGGTGCCGGTGCGCCGATCTACTAGCACTCGAAATGCGTTCGCAAAGAATTAATAGCGCTTACTGCTTCGCAACCACACCAAGAACTCGCCAACTCCTGTTTCGGCCATGGCGCACACACTTCAAAGAGGTTTTTTTTTTCTTTCTGAATTTCTACCCTACTCGACTGTCGCGAAATGTCGCCAGGACTCAAGTAACGAGTCCTGCAAATCGGAGCCGCAATTCGAACATGCCCCGAACATAGGTGCCATCCATAGTCAAAATTTTTCCGATCGAATTGGGGTTCTCGTTACGCAATTCTTACAATCTAGCGTATCGCTATCGTTGAATTCCGCTGTCGCGGGGTGTTGATTGGCTGGCCAGTCTCGGGTACCCCGTAGCTTGGCAGTGGCGTGGTGACGACTTCGCGAGGGTACCTGTCGTCAGTTTGGTGACGGAGGGGGGGGGGGGGGGGGCTACGGCTCGCCGGCCACCAACGGGAATATCGTCCGCCTTGGATTCCCTCGCGGCAGAGCTCTCCGTTGACGCTCTCTCCGTAGCCTCGTGCGAGGCCCTCCTTTCGTCGCGATCCGCCGCGATTGCCATCCAGTAACGTCGTTCGGATTTGCTGCCGATCCCCTGTCTGAAGCCGCATTTACTCGTCACCCAAAAAAAAAAATAAACAAAAATCCTGAAAAGTCTTATCCGCTAAACCGGCGATGGTCCCCTCTTAGAGTCTCGGATGCGTGACTGTTGTCCTGGCGCTCTTTTTCGAAATGAGCCGCGGTCTGCTCCGCGTGCTCCCTAAGTTCATGGTCCGTCTAGAGTTCGGGGAGCCGTGTGGAACGCGCAGTAAAAATGCCACGTTACAGTATGTATATGTGTATGTATGTATGTATGTACGTGCGTGATCAATTTTTTGTCCGACGATATGTCGAGAACGAGTAGTTAGATTTGAATGAACTTGGTCTTAATCGACACACCTCTTTCAGACTTAAACCTGATTAGATTTTGACTGTGATTGGTTTAGTTGTTTTTGAATAATTCAAAAAACCAAATTCACAAAAGTGAAATAAAAATAATGTTATCTTCGCAACGGATAAACAGATGTGCATGAAAATTGGTATCCGAAGCCGTTTGGGGTCGCTGATTACATATCTGAAGTCGGATTCGCGAAATGCATAATGGCAGATTTAAAATTCGTGAAAAAACGCTCGTTTGGCCTCGTGTATCGAAATACATATAGGAAGTTTATATATATTGTAACGTTTTGGACGTTACGTTAATAAAATATGGATCCACGAGTTTACTTATCAAGTCAAAGAAATCAAGAGCGTGAATAAAATATCGTGAAAATGCTTTTAATGCGTAATATGTGTTTCTCGTTTAAAGTCTGAAACAAGACTGTTTTTACAATAATGTTGGTTGGCGCAGCAACCTTATTCTTTTGAAAGACATAAGAGGTTTATAAACGTCTTTTATCTATGCTGACTACTAGATCATTATAGAGGGGGCAAAACGGGTGATTTCACCCTTTGTAACACTACTCCCCCCCGAGGAAAAGAGTCGTCCTGACTCGGGAAAGATAGAACAATTATAAAAGTAGTCCAGTAGTCAGTGCTCAAAGGTGAGTTGGAGCTGTGGCTCTAAAAATTTAAGAACTCCCTTTTTTACTATGTGGCATTTGCCCACAGTCTCAAGGTAAACCACAGACAACCTTGAGTAGATAGTTGAGCGTTAAATAATTCCAAAAATTTATGTGCCTTGTTTTTACAAAGGTAAGTGTTTTCTAGTGTTGTGTATCTTCATGAATTCGAAGTTATCAGCAACGGCCCAGATTGATGTCGGAAAGAAATTCAATCTTCCTCATGAAGGATCCCTCCGAAACAGGTTCGGATGAAAACATCGAAGCGGGAACTGACAATTCCAGGACCGAATAAGATAAAAACAGACTTCTCTTCATAGGAAATAAGGAAATAGTGGGGTGACTGATCCTAATCTTCTTCAGAAATAGTTCACCCTCGAGTTTTGGAAGGATAAATGTGAGTGATGGTATAACAATTCAAATTCACTGAGTGAATTTGAGAGAATACTCGAATAAAATGAATGAAATATGTATTCAAAAGAAAAGAAACGATCTTATCTGAATCATTTCTGCGTCCTTCTTCAAAATAAGACCACCAGTCATCTTCAGGAATCGGGGAAAGATTGGATAGGAAAAGGCTGTGTCAAGTAACCTGAAAAAGTACTCACAAAAACTGACACTTAAGGTTAATAAAATGTGAAAATCAAGCAATCGCTCATCGACCTCGAAAAATAATCGTGGCTCTTTTCACATTAATAAACCAAAGCCTATCCGATACAAAACTCGATTCTGAAGAAAAAGAGTGGATAATACTCATCCCGTGACGTACAAGCTCAAAGACTACCGAGATCAACCCATCGCTGGTGGTTTCTACAAACAAGAGCTCCTCAAGGTTAAACATCCGGATATCCATCTGGTGGAAAAAGTGCTCAAGAAGCGTGAAAGAAAAATATATGTTCAATGTTGAGGTTTTGACAATACACACAACAGTTGGATAAACGAATCGAACATGTGACATTTGAATAAATAAATTTTTTGTAGAAACGTATGTTTGTCTTTATTTTATATTCGACACATAGCATGTATGCATCTTCATTTTTTAGACAATTGACAGACATATGCATCGTTGTACAATTTTTTGTACTTCGAAGCGTTCTTATCGACTATCCTACATAATAATATTTCACACATCATGGTACAGTTATAAATTGCAAAGCTAAGGTGCAGGCTAGTAGCCCCACGGAAGCGTGTCGGATGTGTTTTGAAACGCGATTCGCTTGTCGTCGTTCCAGCTCAGTGCTACTTTCTGCTGTTCTATGGTGTACACCTCGTGCTTTCGACTTAATATCAAATGCTGATATGTAGACAAATTTTCACGGTTCAAACCACATTCCAAATAATCGTTGAAAGTTATTTTTCTCAACGCTGATCGTTTGACACCTTTGGCACGTTTATTGTCTTTCTCATCTCCGAAGACTCGGAATGCGTACAGTTTAGCTCTTAATCCTACAAATTCCAGCATTATTTTTCCATCATTCTCATCTTTCATCAAGCCGAGAACTTTTTTGTTCGCTAGTGGCATTCCATAAACGTTGTCAAGCGGATAATCAGACGTATCGAATTCATGCAGGTCCTCCTACATATGTTCGTATATGTCGGGGACGGTAAAATTGTGAATCAAACTGTCGGTATCCATATACATTAATTTTGCTTGGTTTCCAAATTTCCGTTAAATCTGATTATAATAAAAATCGTTAATATATGTATCAGCCAGATCCATGATGGAGAAACCTGCATGCAATGGTTTATTCAACTTAACTTTCGTCTTACTCATTTCGACGATAATCATCTCTTTGTCGGAAACGGTGCAGCTGTGAAATTCAGGTGTGGCTACAGTAGCTCTAGCACCGTATCTTCCATCCCATTTCGTGATTAGCCTGACATGTCTACACTTTCCAACATTTTCCACGGTTTTGCCAAAAACTGCGTTGTTCATCAGTTCGTAAAAATTTTCCTCCCATTCATTGTGAGATTTTTCAGCAAATCGGTATTTATATCTATGTATTTTTCGAGCCACGGGGTTTGTCTGAATTTGAGAAGTCTGTGAATATTCAGTAATTTCAAGCCTAATTGTAAGCATTGTTTTAAAACGCTGTAGTAAACAAAGTAGTTTTTCTTGGAAAGAAGCGTTGGCGTCAATTCCGGCTGTTTATTGTTCGAGATCGGAGGTATGTAGTGCTTCGGACACAGTGGTAAATCTTCATGAATTTCATGCAGTTCCTCAGGATATTACAAATTCACTTCCAGCATGTAACCAAACTCCGCATCATCAGTATGAATGAAGCATGAATATCATTCAGTACGGCAAAACAAAAATTTCATGAAATTTTAAGCCCTTAATAGTAACTTTAAGAGGTCTATCATCGCTATTTTTGATGTGTAAACGGTTTTTCACAAATGTGACACACTGTTGTTGAATGAAATTGGTTGATCTGATTGAAATTCAGTGGTTCCATCGGTACAACAGTTTTGTAGCATCCCTCTAACGAAAGTGCCAATTCCGCTAACTCGTTCACGGACCATTGGATGCAAGTTTCTCCGCGATCATTTTGAATTTTGGAAGCGAATCGTCAAACGCACAATGTAGATAGTAAGCTATACTATACGGAAGATGCTTCTGATAAATTGTTCTATTTTCCCCAAAACTTTCATGTGTGGGTTGCAATAAACATTCGAGATCCGCGTAAATGCAGAATGGAACGGTTTCTTCGTGCTTGAAATTTTTAAATTTCAGAATTTTTTCCTCCTCTGTAGGTAGAATAACTTTGGTTTTGTTTAAATTCATGCATTCTTCATTGTGCTCTGTTAAACATCGTTCAGAATGAAAGTAAGTCAAACATCTATCGCACAACCAAGTACGACCATTACATTTAGAAATTTGAGAACTTGTTAATCGAGACAAATTTCGAATACAAGTAAAATGAAAGATTCTATTTTTTTCAATATTTTCCAAACTATCATCGTCATCGTCAGTGATTTCAGTTTCCATCGCTGAAAGGTGAATTACAGGTTTGTCAGACCTGTTTCGGCTCAAATAAATGGGTACGATTTCACTGCGCTTTTGTTTTTTCGTACTATCTTTACCATAAACGTTGATTGAAAGTTTGTTAGGTTCCTCAAATTTTACAATCTGGTCTGAAGACATTGGAAAAAGCAAACCTTCGTATTGTAGCACTGAGCTGAAGTACGGATATGAAGTAATTTCACTGGGATTGTTGTTGTCGGCTGGGAACAGAGCTGCGGTGACCGACCAGAGAAAACAATACGAGTCGCTGTAACGGATGTTGACGACAGCCTTCTTATCTTGAATATCTTTGGGTAGTGGTGTGTATGTGAAGACATCGCCTCGTAGTGGTACGTACTTGTTAATGTTGACGGTAAGATTCATAATTCCAAGTAACGACCAGCCTGAATTCTTTTTCTGGAAATCTTCCACCGTTTTCAACAAACGCTTCGTCGCGTTTGCGATGAACCATTCGTTGATATCCGTTGTCTGCAGAATATTGTCATTTCTCGTATTCGAAAATTTGATCTCTTTCACCGTGCGATCATCTTTTCTAACTTCAAATGTACAAGCCAGGATAACTTTGTCTTTCAAGCTCCTGTCTTTCTTCAAAGCGTTTTTCAGTCTTGTCACAGCTAGTACCTTTGCGTCTTCTAAAAATCTCTATAACTTTATGCTTCAAATTGACAATGGATCCAGTTCGAATTCTCCCCTCGAAAGCTGATTCCAAATCTTCCCAGTGAACTCGATCGCTTCTTCTTACTTTCCGCGTACCTCCAGCCGTTTTCTGAAGACGTTTGAATTTTTCCGCGAGCGCTTTCAAGAGTCCGATCTTTGTGATAATTCTCGTCTTTTCTCCAATCGATGAGGCCTTTCGCAAAATTTTGTTCAGAAGCCGAATATTTTGACTTCCAAATTGTATTCATTTTTGAATTTCCGCTGTCGATGATGATTTGTCCAAGATTTTGTACGCCGATTTCATGATATTGATCAATCTCAAACACTTCGCGGATTTCATCTTGAGCTTTCTCCTCATGTATACTTGAGAAGTTGAGACTTCATGATCGTTTGCATTGATGAGCGTCCTTTTTATAGGGCAGCTCTACGTATGTTTGTGTATGCGCGCGCACCTTCTAGCATTCTTAGAGCGATAGTAACCCAACACCGCAGATCCATGGCTCCGAATATACCGCGGCTATCGGTCGACCTTGCACACTGGTCTTGACCAAACCCGTTTAAAATTCATCGTCGAGTTCACATGATAGTTACAAGCCAAAAAGAATGTCACGTGGTTGATATTAAACCGGCATCCAAGTGAGTGAAAAACAATTTTCAGAAACATTAATTTGGGAATGTCGCGTGGCTGATAACGTGGGAAAACAATGTGGCGAGGTTGATGTTACAAATCAGCAGTTCTACCGTGGGAAAGAATGCAAAGTGGTTGATGTTTCACATTAACAGTCCTATTGTGGTAAAAAAAATGCGGGACGCGTAACCGACATCCAGGTCAGTAAAAAAGTTCACGCCCCTGCTGCGCCCTCTACCGTAGGCGGGCGAGCACCATATAGAGACTCTGACCTTCGGTCGGTAAAAAGCACGATTTTGACCTCCCACCGATAAGAATTGTCGGTAAAGCAGTGTGATTTTCACCGTCGACCGATACTACACTCGGTAAGGTTGCACGTTTTCGACCCCAACTCGGTACGGCAGAGCACGTTTTATCTGACGAGTGTAGGGGTAACCTTTAAGGGTTTGCGTCTGGGATGCGCAAAGGGACTCCGTCGGTGAAGAAGGTGTTTGTGCTCAGAACTCTCCTTGCTATACTACTGCAACAACCACTCGATTTTATTCAGGGTGATTTTGAAGTTTTCCGTTATCGAGGCCTGAATCACCGCATTCAAATCAGTGTTGGAACGTGTAAAAATTAACTTGTGTTTAGCATTGCCGATGACTCGACGATAATCTTCGGCAAAGCCTAGCACATAATTTAACGGTAAAGCAACATCGAAATTTCCAGCTGCATCGATTAGTTCCTCATCCTCACTCAACCACCCGGTATTCCCCAGACTATACATATTGCTGGCCTGGAGTCAAGGATACGTAACCCTTCATAGTGCTCGTGATGCCAACATTTTTATTCTGATCAATCTCTACACCGTTCAACTCATAGCGAACTTCCTCAAACAAATGACAAACGGCCACATTGATCAATTTCGTAACTGTCACCGCAGTCACATCATCATCCTCTGTGATTTTTCCATAGATGTGTGGAGAGCTTTTACTGGGCAGTAGACACAAGTCTTAATGTTGAACAACAATATGAATTTCATCGTTGTTCTGGAAGGTGGATGATGCAAACGGCGAATGAGCATGAATCTCAGAGTGCGCAATCGATTCGTCGAATACCACAGGTTTCTGTATTCTTATCATTTTTTCCATGGCAACACACAGAGGATGCAGCGAACACGAATTCTTATTTTCAAAAATTTCCACGTAATCGAAGACCCAGGCTCTGGAGAAACCGAACGTTCAGAGGTGTAAGTCTCGTAGGCGGTGTAAACGTTGTCAGAGGTGTCGGGCGACTGATGATTTTTGACCATGACGTTTGACTTTTATAACTTTTGCCCAACTTTCTCGTCTCAAACACGATCCCCATTATTCGAGTGACTTTACGTGTAAACGTACAGTCATCGTTACACCGCGAAAATTAATCAGCTCGTCGTCTTGATCGACTATTCTCAGCTGTAAATGATGTATCGACTGTACGGCGATTGGCAGGTAAATGACGCTGGTAGGCACTTCGACAATCCTATATCCTGATGAAACGGTTGTGAAAAATTCATAAATCGTGTGAGCTCGACGCTCGTTAATGTACGCCCCAGCGGTTATGTTATACTCAACGCGTAAAGTATTAACCTTCAGTGTAGCCACTGGTAATTCAGATTTATGGCCGATGGAATCTTTGGCTTTACAGTCTACCACATGATTGCACGTGACTTCATTGTTCAGCTCCTTGTCGTCAGCTTTCAGACTAAGGGTGATGTCGGAGGGTAGCTCCTCACGCAGAAAATTTTCAATATCCTCAATTTCATAGCTTGCCGTGGGTATCGTGATGCTCTCTCTGCTGTTGTCCGCTCGTTTTAGGTGAAAGTTATCACAGGTCTCGTGAATATTGGGTATTGAATTGAATGTCAGGAACTCGAAGATACCGAGAACATAGTTCTTCTTCGGTGATAACTCGATTGGGGAAGAATATTGAGCCTCCAGCACGAAGGATGTGCCTGACAGTGATAACGTCAACGATTCCGAAATGACTAATGCTTGCTCATGTAACACCTGTCTTTTTATAGTTGTTCGCTGAGAAATTTGAGAGACAAGTGGCTGCAAATCACACTATCACATTCCTGATACCTCTTATAATTGTATTTAACGCTACCAACCCCGAGATACCTCATCAAGTCTTTAGGCGGTTTCAAATCAACAAAACTATCAAAATACACAACATGGTCACAATTTTTCTTGTGTGCAACCAAATGTGTCCCTGAACCGTTTTCATCGTCAAGATTATTATTTGCGGATTCTCGCATTTTTGGTCCTGATTTCAGCAAATCATTCAGCATGAGAACACCATGGAAAAGTGAAATTTTCATATTTTCAGCATAGTTGCGTAAATCAATGTTGGTGAGAGCTCGGTGTGGTAGCTTTATTAGTTTTTTGCCGGACATAAGTACAGGCCCATTCCGCTGCAGTAGGGTCGCAGGTATAATCCCTTGCCCAAAACAATCGCCTCCATCGTGTATTGTGCCGTTTGGCCTCGTTCAATCGATGTTTGTTGATACTAGCTTCGTTTACAGCTTCAGCTATACCCGCAGCACCACCCGCAAGAGCCCCAGTAGCGCTTGGATTGGCCAGAATTGGAATAAGAAACGGCAGGATGCCACCAATTTTGTCAGGCACAGGTATGACGCGAGGCATACGAACATTCTTCCCAGTCCTACGCGCAGCCGCACGAGCACCCGCCAACGCCGACTCGACGGCTTCATAACCCGGTCGCATGGTGACTTTTGCTGCTGTGTTGATGGATTTAGGATTCACAGTTCTCTTTCGCTGTTTACTCTTCCCGCCGGTTCTAGATTTCTTCTTCACAGCCGCTCTAAGTTTCGACCGCTCCGCAGCTAAGCCCATTCCGAGTTCAGATTTAGCTCCCATGGTGTTGGTGACTCCCCAGGCTACAGCCGTTTCACCCACACTAGCGTCCTTGGCCAAGACGCGATTCCACGCCTTCTGACCGAGCGCTTTGTCGGCAAGATTTCTCGCTGCGATATCGCGATTCTTTGCGTATGCAATGTCGTGATCTTTACACGCTGCGTCCAGCGGATTGATTCCCAAATCTCCACAAGCAAACCTTTCGGCCAATTTCGTTTCAGGTACGCAGTACTGATACCCTGGAAAATGCAATTTAACTGGAAGATGATTGATGATTTCATTTAACAAACCACCACCGCGTTTCTTTCGTGTGCACGTCCTCATAGTCGGGCAACAACTAACGTTACTTCTATGGAAGAAGGAATTTATATGTATACTGTCATCTTAGTTCTCGTTGTCATGCTAACGAAGCATCATGAGATTCCAAGATCAGCCCGATGAACTACCCATCGCGAATTTCGATAAAATGGTTCGACGTGGTAGGAGGAAGATAGGTGTCTGCGCTCGGCATCGATGGCGGTAAGAGATTTTTCATCAACGAGGGTTGTAAGTCCTCGTCAAGCCAATCGGGAAAGATTTTCGATGCACTGGCTTCCTTGAGACAATTGGGTTTGACTCAATGATGATTCAATGTTATAAGGTTTTTAAATCAACAGATATGTTTATTAAAAGGTTTAAAGTAAATTGATTACACTATTGATCTAAGGTTGTACGAGATTCACGCGGGATAAAGTTAGTGAGAAGAAATTGTGGAAGTTAGAGTAAGTTGGTCTTCTCTTCGCGTTGGTCGGAACGAATCTGATCTTAAAGGTAGGTTTTAAAAATTAACTAAGTTCCGATGGCCAAAGAACTACTGAAAGGGGTAGGATTGTCCCTTGAGAGAAGGGATGAATTTTGCTTCGGAGTGGGAGTGAGCACGTGAGCCAGAAGCAGAAACGTACATTCCCAATGTGAGATGCACGTGCGGGCGTTTTAGGATACACGTCATAAAAAAACAAGGAACGAAAAGTGAGGATTAGCGGATTGGTAGGTAGGCAAAGGTATTTACAAGTAGAAAGTAGAGAAATTGTCGAGATTGCAAGACTGGCTGCCAGATGTGGCACACAGGCGTGAGGATTATCCTTTTTTGCAAATCAGTCGACGAAATTCGTCAATAAGGGATGGGAACTTCCAGCAGTTGAGTATTTTATGACCTTAAAACGTGACTAAACTGTCCACGCAGGGATTTAGGATTAACGAATGTTACGTGAACAAGAATGCCGCTAATTTATAGAGCGGATTCAACAATAGGAAAACGACATGGAAAATTGCTGCCAAATACCGTGAGAGCAATTTTTTGCGGGCCATTCAATTGCGGTGAAACTAACGCTTTTCTCTTTCATATCACCCACGGCAATGGATTGCGATTCGAAAATGTCTACGTCTATTCGAAATCTCTCATCCAGCCAACGTATCAATTTTTGCAAAAGTTACTAGAACCCGTGCAGGGAGTAGGTTATTTCCCGTTTCGCGAGAACGATGACATTGTGGAACCGGAAGATGCTCGCCCCAACTCTGTTTTGTCTTTCGACGATGTGGCCTGTGAAAAGCAAGATAATATCAGAGTATACTTCAGCATGGGCAGGCATCGCGATATCGATAGCTTTCATCTAAGTCAAACGTATGCACGCATTCCAAAACACCTACTGCGCGACAATGCAAACTGATTGGTGCTATTTTGGCAGGATGATATGAATCTGAAACACATCTACAACGATCATGTGAACACAGACATGAAGTATCAGCAATTTGAAGACTTGTGCTCGGCATGCTGGAATGATGACAATTACAGTTTTACCGTGATGGACAAGGATAGCGAAATCAATGTGGGGCGATATAGGAAGGGGTTTGACTGCTTTATAAGCATAAACTAACATGAACTGCACAGTTTCATCGCAACAATCGGGCCGGCAACATGGAGAGTGCTAAAATTTGTGAGCATAGCAATACATTCAGTGAATTATCGAAAGCATCCGATGTCATACGGCGGAAGCATAAGATGCTCAAGTTGGACAAGGACACGACCGAACAGGTAATGGAAGAGGTATTCAAGCCGTTAATAACGCCGTTGCAAGAATTGATGGATACTTCAAAGCTGCAGCAGCAGCATATTAAACGTGAAATTAAAATGGAACTACCGGATGTGACACTGAAAAGAGAAGAAGAAAAGATGACGAGAGTACCGGGGATGATGATGATAATGAGGAGGATGAGGATATGGATGAGGGGAATTTCATGGATGCAAATGATGGAACACTGAAGTTTGGTGAAATTTCTACTACAAGTACGCCGGTGAGAAAAACAACGGATTCCACTGCGCAATATTTGAAAATGTTCAACACAAGTGAAAAGAGGGATTTGGATACGACATACGGTGTTCGAAAATTCACAAACGGTATGATGATTGGTAATACGCCGATCAATTTCACTGATAATCTGGTCAATGTGGGGGATAATAGTTATAAGAGAACACCTAGATCACTCGAATTACTGTTTATAAAATCACCCGATGCATCGGTTGTAAATGACGCGGACAAGAATAATTATATAAAGATTGTAACGACGACAAATGCGCACCGAAAACGTTACCAAGCCGATGGAAGCCTTCGAGATGATTTAAAAAGCGCAAAGTATAGAAATTTCATTGCACAACACGTTGGCTCACCGAAAAAATCAGGTAAAGGCTCACCTGACAATAAGATTGCGCGAAAAGAGGGGCAAGATGTTGATTACATTTACTGGGATGATCCAAACGAAATTGTAGATCGCCTCCGGCTGCTTATGGCGTCACAGGCTGCAGGCAATACCAACTATTCCAACGAAATAGTCTCCATTATTGAAGAGTTGCGCGAGGCTGGAATCGGTTATTAGCGGCGTGTAAACATAAAATCATCATTTGTTCAGTGACCGTCCAGTGATGAGCATAGACATATTCGGGCGACACTCGGAGCGTGGTGGTGGTAAAAAATCTATTCGAGGGCCTCCGGGTGTTAGATTCAAAACCACCAACGACAATCAGTACGATATAGACAGCAAACGATTGTGTAATATCGCTGATCCGCAGATGGAAGACGATGCCGTTTCCCTAAAAGTTCTCAATACCGCTTGACGATCTATGGCTGTGGATATTGTGGATACTTTTCAATCAAATTTTCGGAGTTTCGCACATAATCACAACGAAGAGTTGAAACAGCTACGCATGAATAACAAAATCGTAGAAAACGCTTCGAGTCGCATCAAATATATTGGGGAGCAAGCAACACCGACGCTGGGACAGATCAGCAGGAAATTAGTATCGATTAAGGAACCGGAGTGGTTGGACGACAGTTCAAAAGATTGAAAGGTGAAGAGTTGAGTACAATGAAGAGCGTAATAGCTGCCGAACTTCACAGACAGGCTTGACGCAACTATCCGCGCCGATTTGTAGATGTACGCGGACTGGATGAGACCTGGCAAGCTGATCTCGTTGATATGAACGCACGCAGCTCGTGCCACAGGGGATACAAATACCTACTAACAATCATCAATATATTTTCCAAGTACGCGTGGACGGTGCTGATGAAGTCCAAGAGTGGGAAAGATGTTACTACTGCCATAAAATCTGTACTGATCCAGAGCCGTATACCTACGCATCTACACATTGATCAAGGCAAAGAATTACACAACAGCGAATTCGAAGCCCTCGTGAAGCATCACAATATCAACATGTATTCCACATTTAGCAACTTGAAGGCTTCGATATGCGAACGTTTTAATCGAACGTTGAAAAATAAAATGTTAAACCGGTTCACTCTCCAAGGATCGTACGAGTGGATTAATATTTTGGATGATCCAATGAAGTCCTACAGCAACACCAAACATCACACGATTCGGATGAAACCGGTGGATGGTAGCACGAAAAATGAAAAACAGCTGTATCGTGGCGTGTCCAAGCCTCGGCAAATCAAACGAAATGATCGAGCGCAGAAATTCAGTGTAGGCGATTGAGTTCGAATCTGCAAGTACAGGAACGTATTCGAAGAAGGCTATACACCCAATTGGACGACAGAAATATTCACCGTGAGTGAGGTGAAAAATACTAATCCACCCACCTACAAACTTACCGATCATCAAGATCATCCCATCGAGGGGGGCTTCTACGAGGAAGAGCTCAACAAAGTGAAATATCCCGCCGGCTTTCTCGTGGAGAAAGTATTACGCAAACGGTGGAATCTGTTCTATGTGAAGTGGTTGGGTTTTGATAGTTCGCACAACAGTTGGATGAATGAAACAGACATGTCACATGATATGTATGTATTTTCCGAATTACAATAGAATATTTTGAATATACAAATATTTCCACATTTCATCTCCTTTGTACGCACATGTGCCATACTATTTACTATGAAAATGATAATAATAATAATAATAATAATGATAATGATAGTATGCAATTTTTCCATACGATTATTAGACATTTTATTTTTCGGAAAACTTTTTTTTCATTTTCTGAAAACTTTTTTTCGTTTTCTGAAAACTTTCTATCATTTTAATACGGGGTAGATCGCGTAGGCTCCGATAAGCAGTAATCGGAGCTTACTCCACGCCCAGCCAAGGTGTTATTTGGCTATTATAGGGTCCGTTCACGTCAACTATGCACTCGCGTGCTACTATTTCCAATGCAGGAAGTAAATGGAATAGAAAGGGATCGGTATTAAGGGTAGGTAAACGATTCAAGGTATATGATTGTTTATTAGTAGTCAATGCAACGGAGTCGGTCGAGGGAAGAAGGTATGGTCTTGGTTTAGAGGGATAGGTGTCTTGCTTGAGCGCTAGGATGAATCCGCCTAGTCTTGCGGGATGTAGGAGGCAAGCTAGCCGCGAGTTACAGAAGAATCTGCTGACTCGCGGACGATAAGAGTAGACTACAGAGCGTAAGGTAACTAAGAGTGTGGGAAAGGAATATGAAGTCTGGAGGACGTAACACGCCCCCCCCTCCCCCCCCCCCCCCCCCCCTTGGGGAAGAATATTCGGTGAGGGTACGGAATAGGATGTTCGGAAGGAAGTGGAATGCCATGAAACGTACTGACTCACAGAATATTACAAAGAAAGGTCTTAAAATCTAGCGCCTGGATATTGATGCGCGTTTAAGTGGGTTAGTATACATTTGAATAAGAAAAAAATTTATAAATGACATCTTTCGTACTGAATCACTTATAGAATATTACAAAGAAGAGTCTTAAAATATAGCGCCTAGATGTTAGTGCGCGTTTAAGTGGGTTAGTATTCATTTGAACAAGATTTTCTAAATGACATCTTATGAATGTGGTGGTATATATGATAGATTTGTAAATATGATAGATATTGTGTATATTATAAACAAAACTTATGCAACATGCTGATGATTATATTATGGCTGCAGATTATTACAGGCAGATTAAGGCATTAAAAGAATATGATTGCTAATAACGGAGGGCTTAGCGCCAGACTTCGAGTGATTCGGAGCTATCGTTAGGGCTCTGCTCGGGAAACAATTTACGCGGCTTAGATATGCTTTGTTCCGTCATTTCGATTTCCGATTGGGTCCGGAGCAGCGACGAAAAGTGAGGAGGCAGGTCATCGGGAAATGGTATTATTTCTAGGTGCGGGTGGTGGATGGCATAGCGCGTAGGAATTTGGGGTTTTGTACGACGCGGGTGAGGAATGTGTTTAAGACTGAAAATAATTTGTTCTGGTGATAGAATTTTAGGGTGGACGATACCTTTTTGGGCGAAGAGGATAGCGTCTACTAAGCTGGACAGGTCAAGTTCGTATTCGTTTAAGCGTCGGTCCAGGTTAATTAGTCGGTTAAGTGTGCCAATTTCAATTTATCGAAATGGACGATTTTAGTTTTTCGGGGGGTAATCCAAATTTCAGGGTTGATATTGTAGATTATACGTTTAATCGTATACACTCCTTTGTAGTGGTCGTCGAATTTGGATCGGGTTTCATTTAGTAGATAAACCTTTTGACCTGCTTCGAAATTTTGGCTGTTGACATTATGTTCGTAATACGTCTTGGAACGATGCTTTGCTTGTTGTAGGTTGGACGCGGCGTGTATTCGTTAGCGATTAAATCTAGAGGGAAGGAATCGTAGGAACAAGTATACGCGCTGGCAGGGTTCGCGTCTGTTGGGAGTCTGGCTTGAGAGCCAAAAATTAGTTGATGGTGGGTGAAGTTAGTACCTTCGTGCTTTGCGGTGTTATAACAAAAAATTGCAAAGCGGATGTAATCGTCCCAGTCTTCACCAGCATCCGTGTAGTGTTTGATGTGCTCGGTGAGAACAAGGTGACTGCGTTCTAGCGATCCGTTAGACTGTGGGCGGTAAGCTGTGGTTCGTATTTGCTTAATTTTGAAAAGTTTACAAAGTTGTTTGATGACTGTGCTCATAAAATTCTGTCCTTGGTCTGTAAGTATTGCTCGAGGAGCACCGTAACGTGTAATGTATTCTTTTGCGAATGCTGCGCCTATAGTTTTGGTGGTGACATCAGGTGAAGGGATGGCGTCCAGGAATTTCGTCAAATTGCATTGCATCGTTAAGAGATATTTGTTGTTCGATTTAGTAAGGGGTGAAGGTCCAACAATATTTAGTGCCACTTTGTCGAATGCATCTGCAGGCGTGTCCGTTATCATCATTGGCAATTTGGTTTTTACTCTGACCAATTTTTTTCTTTGGCAACTCTCGCAAGTTCTTATGGAATCTTGGATTTGTTCTTTCATACGGGGCCAAAAATACTTTTGTCTAATGCGGTTATATATTTTAGTGACACCTTGATGATCGCCGACTAACGATTCGTGGCATTCTCTGATTATTTCTTTTCGTGAACATTCGTCTGGGATGACAGTCGTGTTTCGACAAAGCATGATTTGAATTTCTAAGCTGCAAAAATATAAGATAGAAGTTTCCGGAAAACGCGGGGATCGAGAGCGTCTAAACTATCATCGGTTATCGGGAGGGCAAGAGACTTTAGGTTTGAATCAGCTGAAGCCGTTTTCAGTTTGGACAATAGCTTGAAGATATCGTATAGATTGCTTTCATCTGAGCTTTTTGTTTCCAATACTTGGGTGAAAATACGTCGACTATTGTGCTTAGATTCAATGATATCCAATTTTCGCGGACGAGGCCTCATTACTATTTTTGGGTCACCGATATTCTCGTTGGCAAGTTGGGCTGGTATACCCTTGATCCAAGCGCAGTCTGTCGATATGAAGTGCGCATAGTTGGTTTTGAGCATCAAAAGTCCATCATTGGTATCTTTGACATTGTCTGATACTGGTATGTCGTTTAAGTTGTCAATAAAATATGCGAAACCGTGAGGGTCATTGGTTTGATCATCGTTGGTTTTGAGAGCACTGTCATGGTTATGGTCAGTAATTTCCGTATGGGAGTCGAATTGTTGAGTGCACGTATAGTATTCAGTGTCTGTGAGCAAGTCGGAACTGTCGTCGTTATCAGAGGTGGGCGGGCGAGGCGAGGGGGGAGGAGAACAAGAGTGTAAGGAAGGGTTCGTCGGCCTGGAAGTGGCGGGGGGGGTATCTCCTAGCGCGATGCGGAGGCCCGACAGGGGGGGCATAATGACGTCAGTGGATGGGGGTGGGGATGGAATCGGACGAGGCGCTGCAGATTTAGTTGGACGTTCCGGTTTCTTTCGCAGATGGCAGTGGGGGGCTAATCCAGATGTGGAAGGGACAGGGTCGAGGGGGTTAGTAAGAACGGGTGGGGGTGTAATGCAGGGGCGCGCGGTGGCAGAAAGCGAAGGGTCGAGGCGGCAAACGGTGATACTTATTTTCGAATTTTTAAAAACATAATGGATCATTCTGCGTACTGCGCTCCATTCTAATTTGTCGAGTCCGCAACCTCTCAATGGTATCGAGACGGATGTTACGCCATCTTCTTGCAAGGTTTTCCTAAAGTTAAACAAGGTGTCAAAAAAAAAACGGGGGGCAAAGGTTTGTCACTGTATTTGGGCTTCGTAACTAGGTTATAGATTTTCGGTTTCCATGGACTACAGAAATATCGTCAGTCACAGTCGAGTCGAATTCTCTAAGTTGTTCGCGGTTTATGAATTTACGGTCTGTCAGTTCTAATACGATTCCTTTTGACATTCAGCAGTTCGCCGATATGCAATGAGCCAAGTTATCTTCATGCTGTAATAGGTCAGCTTTTATTTCTTTGATACGTCTATTACGCATGAGAGGGAAAGTTCCGCTTTCTATGAGGAAATCGCTATAAGAAGGGCCCGGTAAATCGGTGGCTGGACAAAAGTCATCAGTTCCTGATTCAGTTTCTGGGGTCTGTAAGTCATCCGAGCTAACGGAAGAATCTGAAAAATAGCTCTGGTATGGTCTTTTATGAGGCCCAGGGTTTGTTGAAGAATTTGTTTCGCGATGGCGTTTAGGTTGGCGATGTACTGGGATCGGTGCCGAGACAACGAGGGGGGTTTTGAGGAGCAACGGGGTTTTTTTATCGCTGAACTCATCGTCGGAGAGATCGGAGGAATCAGAGGAACCAGAGGAGTATATTATCTTACAGGGTTGTGAAATTTTAGGGTGTTTCAGCGGAGCTGGGTTGGTGGACTCGTCTGTGGTCTGTCGAGGGGGTCTGGGGTGCTGATGAGTCCTTTTAATGCGATTTTTTGATTTATCGCTAGAGGCTTCAGTCGTTGGGCGGGGGCGTTTTGCATCTATAGGAAGAATTTCAGCGGTGTCGGGCGGTGCGTTCCTGTACAGAGCATCAGCGCTGGTATTAGATTTTCCGGACTTGTATTTCGTACCGAAGTTGTACTCTGCCAGTTCTAAGCTCCATCGTAATAAACGGGAATTAGGCTTCTTGACGCTTTTTACCCATTTGAGTGGCTCGTGGTCTGTTATTAAAGTGAACTTCTGACCATAGATGTAGGGGCGGAAGTGATTCATACTCCAGTAGGCGGCTAAGAATTCTTTATCAGGTACCGAGTAGTTTAATTCAGCGGGCTTGAGGGCTCGGGATGCGTATGCTACCGGTAAATCGGCATCGTCTTCATCTTGACTGAGAACTGCACCTATCGCGAATTTTGACGCGTCTGTAGTGAGCGCAAATGGTTTGCTGAAGTCCGGGTGTTGTAGAATTGGTTCTTTGCATGAACAATCGCGTAAGGTTTCGAAAGCAGTCTGGTGTTCGGACGTCCAGATGAAAGGGGTGTCCTTCTTCGTTAAATTGTTGAGGCATACGGCAATTTTTCCAAAATTGAGAACAAATCTTCGGTAGTAACCTAAAAGGCCAAGGAACTGTCCAAAATTTTTGGGACTTTTGGGGACGGGATACTCTTTCACAGCTATTAGTTTACCAGGGTCAGGTTTTACTCCTGACTCAGTTATGAGGTGTCCAAGGTAAACGACTTCCTTGCGCAGGAATTCGCACTTGTCTGGCTGTAGAGTTAAACCAGCAGCGGTTAGTCGCTTCATTAATTTCCGAAATTTAATATCATGTTCTTGCAAGTTTCGAGCGTAAATAACTATGTCATCTAAATATACGAACATCTCGTTGCTTTGTAGGCCTGGGGGGACTTGGTATATGAGCCTTTGAAACAAGGCGGGGGCGTTCTTTAATCCGAAAGGCATACGAGAGAATTCATAATGGCGTCTAGGTGTCGAAAATGCAGTTTTCGTTTTGTGATCCGTATGCATAGGAATTTGGTGGAACCCGGAAGCAAGGTCGAATGTCGAAAAGTATTTAGCTGAGCCAAGCTGGTCAAGGATTTCCGTGACATCCGGCATGGGGTATGCGTCGCCGACTGTTTTTTCGTCAAGTTTTCTGTAGTCGATTACCATATGCCATCGTTTATTGCCGTCACTATCCGGTATTTTTGGAACGATCCACACCGGGGAATTATACGGAGATGAGGAATGTTTAATAAGATTTTGCTTGAGTAGTTTATCAACTTGGGATTCGATATCGTCTTTGTGAATCTTGGGAGAACGGTATTAATTGGTATGAATAGGCGTATTGTCCGTCGTGGGGATAGGTGATGAGATAAATTGGTGTGGCCTAATTTATCACCTGGGAGATAAAAGCGATGGTTAAATTCTGTTACGAGGTTGAATATAGATTGTTTTTCGGTGTCATTCAAATGATCAAGATGTAAGCTGCTCTTTAGGACGTCCAATCTTTCTGACCTACTGTCAGTCAAGAGCATTGTTGCGGCACAGGGACAGGGTGTACTGTCGTCAGCGATAGGAGAATCGGATTGCAGTTGCGCGAGGTCAGTCGACTGGTTGAGGCAGGAGGGGGGATTATTAGTCGGTCGCGATGTACGCTTGGCGGCAGAAAGGATTAATGAATTACTGAGGAGAGGGCCTGGATGCAAAACGAGGGTTTTGGCGCGGGCATCGCTGTGGTGGTTACTCGGTGCAGTGGGCGTAGCGTTGGGCATGACTGTACTCAGTGGCTTGTCGAAGTCGTCTAGGGTTACTGTTGGGAGTCTTATCTCTACGGCAGATTCCTTACAATTGAACGCGTACGAGTGAGCGATACCGTTCTGATTTTCATCTAACGCTTCACCACACAGTACATTGTTGCCTAAATCGATGCGTTCAAGGTAGCCTACTTTAGTGTCTGGGTTCGCGACTATTAGTGGGATGGCTTTCACGGTACGGGCCTGTATTGTAATTACGCGCGTTTTTTTCTGGCGCGGACAAGGGTTCATCGAATTTATCAAAGTGGATTGGCAATGAGGATCCAAGCATCACCGAGTTTGCGTTGAAAGAGATAGTTGCTTTCTCTTTTCGTAAGAAGGGCTGGCCTAAGATACCGTCGTGCGGAATCGGAAACGAGTAAGGGACCAAGTGAAAGGTATGGGATTTATTATTAAAATTTATTTCAGTTTTTGCGATAGTTTGCGCCTTTTTGTCTGTTATACCAGTCAGCGTCAACCGTTCCTCGCACGAGGGGCCTAACGAAACTTTCTTTGACCAAGTTGACGTCTGCACCAGTGTCAATAATAAATTTAGATATTTTTATTAGCTCGGGGGTGTCGATCGAAATTAGTGGAGGGTCAGCTGAAGCTGTTATGAGGATATGACTTGAGGATCGGAACGCTAGTTGTTTGCATTGCTTGCGGGCGCGTTCTCCCCGCGGGCGATGTTCCCGTTTGAATGTTTATTTGGACCTGCATTGCCTTGATTATTACGCGGAGAGGATCTACATTGGTCTACCGTGTGGCCTCTGCGTTTACAATTGTCGCAGTGTAGTTCTTGGTTTATGTTGCATTCATTGTGGAAGTGGCCCATTCTGCGACAATTGGTACAATATCTTCTACTTTGCAGACGGTGACATTGCGTGATGGAGTGACCCCGGTGGTTACAAAATTGACAACTGCTGGGCAGAGCATTAACGTGGCCAGTAGAACAGGTGTTCGGATCGAGCACTTGGGTGTAAGGTCTCGGCTCAGTACGAGGCGCTGGTTGATGAGCGTAACCAGGTGTGGGCAATGACATCAGGGGGGGGGGGGGGGGGGGCTGAAGGATGCCGCGGTGGGCACCTGAGATGGAGGAGCAGTATGGGGGGGGGGGGGGGGGTAGTGACAGACACATGGGTGTAGAGAGGGTAAAATATTGTGCAGAGAATTGCATCAGACGGTTGATTAGCTCGGCTTCTTCACCTTCGGCGATAGTGACGGCAGTTTCGAAAGTCGGTAATGGTCTGATAGTAGCGATTCTTCACTCCAATTCTGGCCGAAGCCCTCTAATAAATGATCTAGAGGTATCCTTGTTTAGATCGTTCAGTAGAAGCGTTGCTAAGTCGGGTGGGTGCTTGGCTATGATCGCTGTGCTTATTTCTTTTGATATTGCTTTCATTCTGCACGAGTAATCTATGATGCGCTCATATGGTTGTTGAGTAATGCTATCTAATTGAGCAGATAACTGGCGTATGGGGATATCTGGGCGGTATGCTCGGCTGAGGGCAGTTATGAGGTCCTTGACGTCATTACAGTTAATGCCTATCAAATATTGAAAAGCGGTGCCTGTCACCTTTGATTGCGCAAATTTGGCGAAAGTCATTTTATCCGAAGCTTTCATAAGAGTCTCTACGTGTCGTAATTGTTCTACAAATGAGTCGAAGGGCATGTTGTGGCCGTCGAAAGGGGGGATTGTCGGCAAGACATCTTTTACTGACCAAAAATTTGAACCGATTTCGTTAGTTGGTGCCATGTTGATTTAACCAGGGTATTGCAAGTAAAGGAATAAAAATATCAACTCAACACTTAGACTTAGAGTGGACTTACAGGGCGAAGGTAAACGCAAAAACAGAGTACAGCATGGTTGTAGGCAGCTGGACGCAGGTGAAACTTGAAGAAGCGATCACGTCATGCGTCGGCACGAGGAGGGCATAGATGAGGTACCCCTTGGCGTGTTGATAAATAAGTGTGGTAATCCAGGTCTTAGGGCGATGCCACTCTCGGGTCAAGATTCTCGTTTTAACAGGGTTGCAGGAGTCCGAATGAGCGGGAAGGGCCCATTCAATATTTGTCGGTTCGAAAGGTGATGTGTTCAGATGCGGTGTGCGGCTTAACTTGGCTGTCGCACTAAATTTCCACTCGCTACACAGTTATTCGACGTCGTACGTATCGATGAATTTCAATAGTACCAAAATGTGACGGAGTTATTGAAATTGGGGACTCTTTGCAGAGCCTATGTTCGTCGCGAGTTGAATAGGTTCAGCATGCCTGTCACAGTACTTTGTGGGCCAGAGTTCGTTCGTAACACGGCTATCACTGATTGATACGGCGTTAGAAATTTTGAGTACTGAACACTTTCGTAGAAAACATGCAGCACTGCACTGACGGGTGGGTCGACGGGCAAAACCGCTGTCACCAAAATGTTACGGGGTAGATTGCGTAGGCTCCGATGAGCGGTAATTGGAGCTTACTCCACGCACAGCCAAGGTGTTATTTGGCCATTATAGGGTCCGATCACGTCGACTATGCACTCGCGTGCTACTACTTCCAGTGCAGGAAGTGAATAGTATAGAAAGGGATCGGTATTAAGGGAAGGTTAACGATTTAAAGTATATGATTGTTTATAAGTAGTCAATGCAACGAAGTCGGTCGAAAGAAAAGGGTATGGTCTTGGTTTAGAGAGATGGGTGTCTTGCTTGAGCGCTAGAATGGATCTGACTAGTTTAGCGGAATGTAGAAGGCAAGCTAGCCGCGAGTTACAGAAGAATTTGCTGACGCGCGGACGATAAGAGTAGACTACAGAGCGCAAAGTAACTAAGAGTGTGGAAAAGGAATAAGAAGTCTGGAGGACGTAACAATTTTCTGAAAGCTTTTCTTCGTTTTCGGAAAATTTTTTTCGTTTTTTGAAAACGTGTCTCGTGGTAAACGAATAAATATTGATAATTGCTCGATATATTATCAATAAATAAACAAACAATAGTTAAGTATATAAAATCGCATTTTGAAACTTCAAATCCATTGAATATCGTATTGATCGTGAAACGTTTCCGCCCGATGGTGGATCGTCCGAGGCGTCAAACAACAAATATTCACATCAGTTCTACGTCTACAGTTTCATCCTATAGCTATTGGGGGGCTGGGACAAACCCCCAAGGTACGGTGTCGGTCTGTCCAGGTATCAATTGCCGCTTGTCATCCTGCCAACTCAGAGCCAATTTTTTTTGTACGATCGTGCTTACTTCGTGTTTCTTGCTGCGTATTCAACACTGTGGGAAAGTCAACTCTTGGTAAGCTATCAGATAACGCTTATAATCATGAAACGTAATGCTATTCACTGATGGATTCTTCACACCCTTGGCACGCTTACTCACTTTTACGCCACTGTCATATTTTTTCCCATTGTTACCCATCGTAATAAATGTGTACAGCTTTGCTCGCAGTCCCACAAACTCTGTCATAATTTTACCATTATTTTTATCCTTCATTAGCCCTAGTTGTTTTTTGTTTTTGAGGGAAATACCATACACATTGTCGGCCGGATAGTCAGAGGTATCAAACCTTGTATCTACATCACGTTTGATGATATCGTAGATATTGGGCACACTGAATTGATAAATAAGGCTGTCCGTACCGGTATACATCAATTTAGCTTGTTCTGTCACAAAGTTGGTTTCAACATAATTATAGTGTAGATCGTGGAAAAAGATTTTTGACACATCTAGAATTCATGCGTTGACGTAAATAGGTTTGGAGAAGTGAACTTTGACGCGATTCATTTCAATGATAACCACATCAGTGCCAAGTACGGTGCAGCTTCGAAAGTTTGCTTGGGCCATAAGCGTTCTCGCACCACCCTTTCCTTCCATTTTGTGACCAATTTAACATCTTGATGATTTCACACATTCTCCATAGTCTTGCCGAACACAGCGTTATTCGTGAGTTTTTAAAAGTTTTTCTCGAATTCATTCCTAGACCGCTTACGCATGTGTGTATTGAGCGTGATGTAAGGCTCGAGCCATGGAGATTGTGCAAACTTTAAAATTCTGCACTTTCGTTACTTTCAATCCTGAACTCAAACACTGTTTCAAATTTCTGAAGTGCAACATATACTTTGTTTTGGGTTGAAGGGTGGTCGCGAGTTTGGCATTTTTACTACCTGGAGGAGTAAAATGTTCGGGACGAAGAGGTAAGTTTTTGTGATCCTCGTGGAGTTCTTTATGACGAAGATTTGTGACAACCCCCTTTCTGATTTGGCTGGCGAAAACACTATCCACATCGTCCCACTGTACACTCGCAGGAGTACCGATATTTACACCCGTCACCACTACGCACTGCTGCAACTGCCTGATCTTCGTCACCCAAGATTGTAGGAGTGTGATCGTTTGTTGGATCCGTATTTTCGCACCAACGGTTGTTCCTCGTTGCATGGAAATATCGCGCAGAACTTGGATATTCGCAATTCTAATATCAGTCCAATGATTGATGACGGCGTCATTCTCTTTTCCGGCAGGTTGCTCTCAGCAAATTGTACGTCCCCTCCATCTGCTCTGCAAGTCCCATGTACGCTTCGACGGCCATGACTTTGACGTTGATATAAGCTGAACTTTGTGTAACTTTTGACTTGCACGTATCGTGTAAGACTGATGAGTCTGCATCGGATGCGTTGAGCTTATATATAGGCCGATAGATCGCAAGAATTTGAGTGTGATGGTGGGGGGTTCAAGCTTTGTACCACCCCAGCCATCAAAGAATCAAAAATTTTTATGGTATACAGGTCTGAGCCTGCACACCCCAAGCTCAACCAGTGCCGGACATGTGATGGGAAAAATCGATCAACGAAAAGCAGGTAGCGAGCATTGTTTGACGTGAAAAAAATCTCATCTTGCCCGCTCTTGACTGGCTGGTATATGCACATACAGTTTTCGGATTTTACAACTCTTTATAGTGAACAAGTCCTAGTCTGCACACCCCCAACCATATTAGCGTGGGGTATGCAACGAGAAAGAAATCGCCCAACGAAAAGCTGGTAGTACGCAGTGTTTGGCGTCAGAAAAATCTTGTCTTGCCAACTCTTGACCGGATGGTATGTGCACATGCAATTTTTGGGTTTTATGAGTTGTTAATCAGCGTGGGGCATGTGATGGAAAAAATCGGTCAACTAAAAGCACGTAGCGAGCAGTGTTTGGCGCAAGAATGTGCACATACAGTTTTTGAGTTTCACGAGTCGTTAATCAGCGTGTGGCACGTGATGGGAAAAATCGATAAACGAAAAGGAGGTGAGCTTTTCAGAAAATTTTCTCCTAGATTATACTGCCCCAGCGTCTTTTTTTTGTCCGTATGTCACGTGGTGCATGCTTTACGAATGATTGGCCGGCTGGTTTTTGCTGGGTGGAGGGTAGGTGCGACTCCTTTTACATAAATTCGTACAGCGGTTTGAAACTTCTCTAGTAATTTTGAAAATCTTCCGTGTGGAAACAAGCGCTTTTGATGAATTGAGTTGTGAGAAAGAGAAAAAAAAACGGTGTTCATTTAAAAAATCTTAAGACTTCAACGAGTTTATATTTTTTGTGAGTACTCTCTAGAATACACACATATATGTATACGGTGCTACGCCAATCCTCTTACAATACTGTAAATGTTGATTTGAATTCTGTAATGATTATCGCATTTGATTAATATGTTAACAAAGTTTTTCAATTTGCTACAACTTTTCTGTATTCCCTATCATCATATCCATAAAAATTCTCGGAAAATTTTAGAATCGTATCAAAAAAAAAAAAATGATTAGATAGAAAAGAGGACCGTCAGACTCTCCATCCAATTCATCACCACGATCGCCAACTTATAAGCGGGTGTGCAGAGAGGTAGCTTACGATGAGGCGGAGGATGATGATGAAATGATCGATAGTGATGCCGATACGTTGATGATCGACACCGAACCATGAATTGACAACAGTGCTGGTGATGATGATCGCGAGTTTGAGCAAAATTTCGGTTGAGATCAATGCTAGTGATGGCAACTTATCTGAGAATAATCGATGTATCGATTAATCGATTTCAACAAAGTAATCGGACACGGTTCGATTGAATTGGTAAAAATTAATCAATTTGGTAAATTTCTGCGTGTAGTCTTAATATCAGAAGAGATATTTTGATAATTCGTAGTCCTACTCGAAATATTTTTGAGTTCGATAAATTTTGAGTAATTGATACTTGAATCACATACATCGATACTATATTGCATCGTTCGTGTGAGTAAACAAGCGGCTCCAGACCCACATTGAATCGACGAGGAAATAACTAGGAATTTGAATGGCACCATATTTTTTTGAATTGAATTAATTGATTTTATTCATGTAATTCGACTTCATTTTTCTATTCCAAATAATAATTATTATTTTTCCTCAAATTCAGATAGATTTATTAAATTCAAATTGCTTCATTTGAATTCAGGTATTTGGTAATTTTCTTCTTCTTCATTTAAAATTACTTTTTCATTTGAATTTGATTATTTTTCTCTCTAAACATAAAATTTTGGCACGAATCTAAAGTAATTCAAAGTAACCTGACTTATTACAACTCTTCCTAATTCAGTTATATCTCAAATAATTTTCATGATTTCAGTTATCATTTTTAGTGATTCAGTGAATTCTCATTTATTCAGTTATTTTGTGTTAACTCAGGTGAATCGTAATTGATTTACAAACCTATTGACACGTCAATTTAGCGAGTTGTTGTTCCCTCGCATTATTGAAAAATCGGATGTCAATGATGAATTTCAAACTAGTCGAAAAGTTATGTTGCAAAGACACAAAAAATGTTCGGAAAGCATAATTCTGAAGATCTCAAGCCAGATTGATTGAATGAGTAATTATGAACCCTAACGGCATATTAATCATCTAAAATCTCTAGTTTTATGCATACATCGATGATTGGAAGTGTTTTATAACATTAAATCTTAAATCCGCTGATTTATTTAGAGATTTATTTTCATTTTCACTCGTAGATGTGTGTTTCGTAGTATTGTGTAGCTGGGCATTCGCTTATTTTCACACACACGAGTGTGCGTCCGTGGGTGTGCGGCCGGCAGCGTGTGCCGCGGCAACAATACCGAGGTCAGCGCTCGAGAAGGGGTACAACAGGGCGAGAGGGGAGGTACCGATATTTAATTCGCAAACGAATAATAATAATTCACCCAGACGAACAAAACAGCAATTTCCGTGGCGGCAAATCCAGATGAAATGGTGCACTCTGATTGGCCTAACGCTATCGCTTATAATTCAAAAACTATGCGTCGGACGAGCTTCCGGCAAAGAAATTCTCGGTTGGATTTGAGTCAGGTATCACGCTGGCTGGTCCGTGTCCCTCAATTTAGGGACATCCTGTATAGGCCGATAGATCGCAAGAATTTGGGAACTGTGCGCACTGCGTTCTGCGCATATCGGAGGGTAAAATGACGTCAGAGATGCGGTGCGCACTGCGTTCTGCGCATCTCGGAGGGAAAAATGACGTCAGAGACGACTGGGTCCCCCCTTTATCCGACCCGCCATCCCTAAATTTTCGGGTTTTATTGCCCTCCCGACTCTGCAGAGATGATGAAATTCATGTAAAAAATGATGCGAAAGACGGCTGGGGTCCGCAGTCCCCGCCCCCACCATCCCTAAATTTTTGCGGTTTATCTGCCAGTTTGAAGTCACCCAGTTCCGCAGCTGCATCTTGCCTAAAAGCGTGTTGGAACAGGTTTTCACCCCCTCCCCCTCCTCCTCCCCACGAACCCACCGCCGCCTAATGTAGTTTTTGAGTTTTATGAGTCTTTAAGCAGCGTGGGCCATGTGGTGTGAAAAATCGGTCAACGAAAAGCAGGTAGCGAACAGTGTTTGGTGTAAGAAAAATCTTATCTTGCCCGCTCTTCACCGGATGGTATGTGTACACACAGTTTCGGGTTTTACGACTATTTATAGCGAACAAGTCCGAGCCTGCACATCCCCCGCCATTCTCTATGATATGTATGTTTGGTTTCAAATGAGCTACTATAACAAAGAAGCTGGGCCTTTGCTATCGAGGCGTGAATTCACAAACCAAGCTCCCCTTATCGTCATCGATTGCTCCAAGCAGAACGAAACATTGAAAACTGGGGACCTGTGGACATTCGATTGGAATTTGACTCTAGCACTACGTTCCCACCACACACTTCTGCCTACTGCATGATCTTGCATGATCGCATTGTTGAATATAATCCGATCAGTGGTACCGTTAAAAAATTGGTTCAAGTCAATTTTGGAATAACAATATGTTCAATTAATATGGATATTGAAAATAATATGTATAATTTTACTCGTTAAAATTAAGAATAAGATGATTGAGAATACAATAAGAAAACTAAATGTAATTGGTGTTAAATAAAAAAATTGTTAAAAGCATTCAAAACGCCATTTTAAACCTTCCTTCAGGAGTCATTTCCTGGAATTTTTTCAATAGATCTAGCGGGTTCTTACCTTATCTGATTTATGTGCGGCTTTCCGGCGCCAAACAAGTCTCGACAGGAATTATTTTGTGTGTGTGTGTGTGTGTGTGTGTGTGTGTGTGTGTGTGTCAAATCCTATGGGAATAGCCGCCGAAAATTACCGGGGGGGGGGTGAGAGCGGGTGCGCCGTGAGTCAGGGGGGCGGGGGGGGCGAGCTAGGGGGAGCTAGGGAGGAGCTAGGGGGGGAACTAGGGGGGAGCTAGGGGGGTTGGTGGTCCAGAACTGTCATGTATACACTACTCACGCCCAATCTGCTTCTTAATTTTTGCTCTTTTAAAGTGTCCATTCGTGGCGTGGGATAATGAATGGAGAAACCGTAGCACTGTTGTACTCAGGTTGCGGAATGTGAACGAGTCGGTGACTGCTCGGCGATCTCGTGACCGCAGCCGGCGTGCCAATAGATCAAATACGAGTGTGTCTCTACCTGAGATGACACTCAGCGCGTGAATTTGAACTTCGACCAGGTTCGACTATATCGATTTTAGCTCGTCAAAGAAACGAAAAAAATGTATGTACAGACATGCAAAAAGCATTTACTGTTTCAGCAAAAACTTCATACAACAGATACAGTGAAACCCCACTTATACGTATTTCAAGGGGTACGCTAAAAATTACGTATAAGTGAGAATATCGTACAAGTGAAATTTCGAATTTTGGAATATACATATAACCCAATTTTGTATGTTCCGAAGAAAATCAAGGTACATTTCGAGGTTAGAATCATACACCCACACACATTATTGAATGAACGAAACTCGCCGCAATTAATCAGTAATATGTATTTGTATTGTACATATTGCACATTTCTTACATTTGTACTATGTATCATATATATTATTTAGTCTTAAGTACGGATTAAAAACAATCACAGTAAAATAGGAACAAAAGTCAGATAAGGAAAGCTGATTCAGTTATTTAGGTTTGAAGAAGCTATCAATGGTGGCTTGTTTCTTTTCTGCCAACGAGCACTCGTACATGAAACGTTCGTAGTCACTGACGAGTTGCATGCCTTTACCATCGATAACCTTGGACATTATATATCGCTTTGTAATTTCCAGTGCCGACAAAGCTTCACAAAATTTCACCGGGACTTCTTTGACAGTTTCGTCTATTTCGTCCGAAGCCCCGTCTGAGTCTTGTGCAAGAATTTCAGTTACAATGTCATCGTCATCCTGTACCGCGCATGTACTCAAGTCTTCATCGTAATGAACGAAATCCTCGAACTGAAGCCCAGCACACACTTGTGCCCAATCTCCGGGCTCTTCGAAACCCTTAAGCTCATTCTCTTCGTTAGAAGAGGCATCGAGATCATTCGCCTTTACGACTCCTGCATTTTGAAAGCACTTGGCAATGGTGTCAGACTGTACTTGGTTCCATGCAATACCGGTCAGTTGCATTGCCTATAGACAAGAAACAAATTCCAAGATTTAAACACTGCCTAAACATCACGTGTCGGAAACATTCTTATTTGAATGCATAATACCGATTTTATAGGCCTATGTGCTTTTGTTGAAAATTTCCAAACATCACGAACTCACCTGCAGAACATGCAAGTTCGGCATCGTTTCTCCCGCGTCGAGTGCCGCGACTGCCCGCTGTACCAGCATCTTGCGGTATTTGGCCTTCAAAGCAGCGATGATTCCTAAATCCAGGGGCTGCAGATGGCTTGTACAGTTGGCCGGAAAAAAAGCCAGTTCAATGTTGCTAAAACGGAGTGCCGGGGGGTGAGCGGCACAGTTGTCAAGCAACAACAAGACTTTCCTCTTCTCACGACGCATTCTGTTATTCAGCTTATCTAACTGCGACTCAAATAATGCTCCAGTCATCCATGCTTTTTTGTTTGCTGCGTACTCTGTAGGAAAGCTTTTTACGCCTTTAAAACAACGCGGCTTCTGTGATTTCCCGATGACCAAGGGACGAAGTTTATCGGAGCCATCTGCATTCGCTGTTAGAAGCACCGTCAGTCTCTGTTTACTCTGTTTCCCTCCGTGACAGGGGTCTCCTTTTTCAGCCAATATTTAGATGGTAGGAGATTGAAAAACAGACCTGTCTCATCGGTGTTGTAAATATCTCGGAGATCGTAGTTCTTTATGATTCGAGGCAAATCGATGTTCTTCCACTGCTCTACAGTAGCCTCGTCGACACTGTTAGCTTCCCCGCAAACACTTCTGCCGGTTATGCCGCAACGTTTTTTAAATTTGAACACCCAGCCAGCCGATGCTTTGAAGTCAGCAGTTACATTTAATATTTTTGCAAAAATTAAAGCTTGCTCTTGCAGCATTGGACCACTAACGGGTATGTTCGCGGCCCGTTTTTGTTGGAACCATGTGAGCAATGCTTTGTCCAAGTCTGAAAATCGGCCCTCTTGAGTTCGTGTTCTTTTCTCGCCTAAAGGTCCTGCCTTAGACGTACTTGACCTAATGTCTGCCGAATTGGCGATAATTGTCATCAGTGTTGAATATGGAAGACCGAGCCGCTTTGCAACACTGATCTTCGGTTCTTGTGGGTTATCATGTACTTCCTCCAAAATTTCCAGCTTCTTCTGCAGCGATATTGCTTTTCTTTTCCTCCCCCCTGCTGGATTTGCCATGACGTACCACGATATTGGGTGACACTACACACCAGAACACGCCAGAACTTGTTCGAGACAACTTATACGCGGAAACGCATAAATTGTAAGCCGCGGCATCTAGCGGTTGCGAAGCGAAACATTAGGCTCAGCCATCTAGCGGTAGGATAATGAAATACAGTGACGCGAGTATCCATCAGAAAATCAGCTGTCATAATGACGTATAAGTGAATAGAAAATACCGTTCGGGAACCGAATAAGTATTCGTATAAGTGTGAAAAACGTATAAACGAGAAACGTAGAAATGAAATCTTTCTACATGGTTTATATGCGGAAACCGCCGGGGCCAAATGAATGTTACGTATAAACGAGAAAAACGTACAAGTGCGAATCGTATAAACGAGGTTTCACTGTATTGCAAAATATAATAGTAGGATGAAATTTCCTCTTCAGAATGGCCATATTTAGAACAATTTTCTGTCTGGATGAGAGAATTGGAAAGGATCAGGGATGTACAAGAGAATGAAAGAGTGAGAGATGAATGGGAAATGGAAGTCGATTAGGGTAAGGATGATTTGGGGAATAGAATAAGGTAAAATAGGATAAGGTTAAGTAAAGATAAGGATAAAAAAAATTTAATGAAGTTTCCTACTCGTTACAGAACATCCCAGTTATAGCATAACGATGTAAACAGACCTTGTTCAAATTCCCAACTGACCAAAAAAAAAAAAACCACAAAGGAATATATCCTTGCGGTGAAAACTTCTGTTTCTTTCTTCGCTTTAAGTTGTTTTACATTTCAAATTTACATAATGGACGAGGGCCTTTGGACAGAACTCACACACGCGAAATTTTAACATAATAATACCTTGAACAAAGAAGAAAACCAAAAATATAATATCGCATAACGATATTTGAATCGCTTGACACGATAAGCCAATCGTGATAAACACGTTTTTTTTACAATATAACCTAATTCTGATCCTATTGACCTATTTACATTGAGAGAAGAGGTTTGACCGTGGACTAGACGCGTTAATCATATTTTAAGGAACCGGGAATTTTTCCCTTTTCTTTTTCATCTTATTTCCCACTTCTCTATCTGTAACAATGAGGATATTTAGATTTGCAAAATTTAGATTAACGGTGGCGTTCGTACACGGCGACCACAGAGGCAAGTAGGAGAAGGTAAGGAGGAAACGAATCGAGAAACAAGAACAGAAACTCTCACTTAAATCTCACAGTCGGTAACTTATCCTAGAGACTAGCGTCGGTAATTAATTTTTCATAGGTGTCACTCAAATTCTCCACATCTTGTCTTAGTTAAAAGAATCAGTGTGACTTACAATATTGCACATCTCTAAAATTAGTCTGTTATAATATTGAGGTTCTTCGTGGAAAATTTATACATTGTCATAATCAAATTGGTGTTTAAATTGTACCATATGTTTAGTTAGGGCAGTATGGTGATCATCAGACTCATGGAGACTAGAGGTAAGGAGGCCGAACGGCATAGGAAAATCATGATAAATTTGTACCCCGAAATCGACAAAAAAGATATGTGTTAGTTGTAGTTCGAAATTCAGCCACAAGCGCGCTTGTGTTTTCAGTATAAGATATGAAGTATGGCATTGGTGATGCCATGAAGTAAGGAGTATTCGAATAATCGTAAACGCCTAATAAAGCAGGCGCTAATATCATAGATAACAATAGTCTCGTTATTCTTCGTCGAGAGTTGAAATTTGCACACTTATGTCGTATCCCACCCGGTGTAATATAACCGCACTATCTGCAATCATCCGCAATACGCTCCTTTCTCTTTTTTCTCAGTCCTTCTCTGTCATCCTATACTAACGACAGGAGCGCCACCACAGCATATATATCTTTTTCGTCGCTTCAGAGTCCACATCTATAGTACCGCGTTCGGGCTCCTTAACTCTAGGCTCCATGATAAGACTCTTTGATGTTGTTCTTGTGTTCATTCAATCTAACGGAAAGTAATCGACTAGTCTGACCGACGTATGGCTTGTTACAATTTTGACATGGAATCTTTTACACCAAATGTGAAAATTTATCTCTGTGTAATGCATATTTGTCCGAATCGAGAACTGACCGCAAATCATTTAAGTTATTTCCAACGAATTTGTTATTATATTTCTTGAAAATTCTATTTAACGACTTAAATAATCCAAAAACATAAGGAATTAACACGAAACTACATGAATTATTGTTATTAGTATGATTATCCTCGTTGTTGTTAACTCTTTCAAGTATGGAACGGAGACTGGATGTCATGATTTTATCTAATGAGTTGTATGGATAATCATTTTTTGGGAGAACTTCTTCTATCATTTTAAGGTTTTTAATATGATGGAAATCATTTGCAAGTTTTATTCCCCTATTTCCCAAGTTGATAATGGTGCCACACATCTTGTAAGATTTCAGATGACGTGAACTGTAATTCAAATATCTTTGTGATCATGTCAGTTTCTAAAACCCATCAGTTTCCATGGTCAAGGAATTGTTATTGATCGTTACATCTGTTCAGAGAAATGACAAAGAGATATGGATCATCGACGTGGGATCCGCGAATGAGTGATAAATGACTATGGTAAGGAAGCAGGATAGTGAATAAAATTGATTGGATTTGATAACTAATTCGAGGTTGCTTTATTTAAGGATGATGCGGAGACGCGATCTGTATGGCAAGAGAAGAGAACGATAACTGATGATTTTCCAGGCGAGAATACACATTGATAATACAAATACATGATTTTGATACAGTGACAATACATGAGATACAGCGACAATACATGAGATACAGCTGATTTGTTTTGAGTCGCGACACGGGCATGCGGCGAAATTTGACGCACAGACGGCAAATAAACATTGCACGCGAGTGCGCGTTCATGCGTGAGGAAGATTTTGAGTGCCGCGAGACACACATTTAACTAAACCGATACTTTACCGAAACATACAGCCCGCTTCGCTATCGGTAACGATTGCGACATTAGATTATGCCGCCCGCCGTGTGCTATTCATTCTTAGAGTCAATAAGTGTCTTAAGAGGACACTGGAAGCATACACAATTTTACGATTGGACGTTTTAACACAGAGGATTTCGTTTAAACGGTCATAACGCGAACCAGACCGTCGGTTCCCAGATGCACTTCGACCACTCTCGCGAGGGGCCACACAGATGAAGGTAGATTTTCGTTTTTTACGAGAACGATGGATCCAATTTTAATGTTCCCGTGATAAGTCTGCTATTTCGAGAGGTTATGGAAGAACTGAACATACTCCGTACTCCATCGTTTCGTAGAATGTTCCAGTATTTGATGCGAGTGTTGCCAATGCGATAGCCGTTGAATTGGCACCTCGATGAGTGACGGCTCAGGAATTGTGTTTAATGCTGAGCCGACGAGAAAGTGTCCTGGAGTCAAGGCGCTTGGATCCCGTGGATCATCCGACATAGCGCAAAGAGGTCGAGAATTGAGCGTGGCTTCTACTTGCGTGAGGAACGTCGCGAATTGCTCGAACGTTTGAGTCGCATCTCTGATAACTCGTTTGAGGTGAAATTTGACCGATTTGACTCCGGCTTCCCATTTTCCACCGAAATGAGGCGTGGAGAGAGGATTGAACCGCCACTGGGTTCCGTGTGATGCGAGGATGTTTGCGATTTCTGAAATCTCCTTTGAGGATGCAGCGAGAAGACGGCGAAGTTCTGAGTCTGCGCCAACGAGATTCGTTCCACAATCTCTTGCGATCAAGACGCGAATTCCTTGTCGAGATGTGAAGCGTTTGTACGCCGCGATGAATGCCTCCGTCGTGTAGTCCGAAACTAGCTCGAGATGCACAGCCAAGGTCGTGAAGCAGATGAAGATAACGATGTATCCCTTGCATAATTTCGCTCCTCTTCCGCGGAAGGCTCGGATCAAGAATCGACCAGCGCCAGCGTAGTCAACGCCAGAGTGAAGAAACGGCCTTGATTGCGTGACTCGAGACTGAGGGAGCTGGTCCATCTGTTGACTGTTGAGAGTGGCGCGATGACGCGCACAAAAAACGCAACGATGTATGAACATGCGGATCGGTGCTCTTCCTCCCAGGATCCAGTATCGCTGTCGGATTGTAGCGAAAGTGAGTTGCGGACCTCCGTGGAGCGTCAACCGATGATGATCGATGATCAATGTTGAGAACGACGATTCGCGATGCAAGATGAACGGGTGCTTTTCGTCATACGAAAGCAATGAGTCATTCAGTCGACCACCGACTCTGAGGAATCCGTTCGAATCGATGAACGGCGTGAGTCGCGATAGTGGATGACTCCGAGTGACACTTGAGCTTGTCTCGATTTGGCGAATTTCTTCCGCGAAGTCCGCCTACTGGGTCACCTTGGTCCAAAACAGTTGGGCCTCTCTCAATTCGAGAGTAGAGATCGGTCCGACAGTGATAGACGTGTTTACGTGATTCGATGTCGTCTTCGCGAGAAACCGATTTGCTGCGCGTTTACACAATGATGTGACTTTGAGGAGAGTCGATAGTTTTGAGTAGCGATCGACGAGATCCCAGATTTGCAGCAGCTTAGCTGTTGCGATGTGCGTCGACAGCCCTTTTCTTTCCTTGAGATGGATGTCTTCTTCCGGTCGCAGAGATAAGGATGGCCAATTGACAGAAGGCTTCTAGAACCAGGATGGTCCAAAGGTCCAAAGTTCTGAATTTTGGAGTTGCTCCGGAGATGCACCACGAGACGTAAGATCAGCGGGGTTTTCAGAACCCGAGATGTGATACGAACGAGCGCGCGCAAACTCTTGGATTTCCGTTACGCGATTACAAACGAATTCTTTTCACCACGATGGGTGGCTTTTGATCCACGCGAGCGCGAGTGTGGAATCCGTCCACAGATGAACCGGGGTGTTTCCGAAATCAAGAGTCTTTTCCACATGACGCATCAACCGGACAAGAAGATTCGCAGCACATAGTTCGAGACGAGGAATTGTCACCTTCGTTAGCGGCGCTACTTCAGTTTTCACGCACACTAGTGAAACGCGCCCTTCGTAAGTGTTGATGTACGTTCGCGCCTAACGCACTTTGAGACGCGTCCGCAAAACCGTGGATCTCTATCCCGAGAGATTCTGAACTTAACCCGATCCATCGTGGGATGGTGATAGCTGAGATGCCTTGAAGATCTTGTAGAAACTCGATTCATCGCGAGGACAATGAAGTTGAGAGCGGCTCGTCCCAGTCGAAACCGAGTGCCCACAATTCCCGCATAAAGATTTTGGCTCTGATCGTGATCGGCGAGAGCCATCCGAGAGGATCAAGGAGCTACGCGGTTTGTGAGAGGACTTTTCATTTCGTGAAATTATCCTGAGTTTGATGAATTTGTGGAGAGAACGCGAACGCGTCAATGTCTGGTCTCCACGCAAGACCGAGAGCCAGATGCATCGCGATCGCCAAACTACGTAACGACCGGACGCAGTTCGAGAAACCGTTTCGCGAAAGTGTTGCTCACAACGCTCTTCTTCGGAAGTTAGTGCCAAAGGTTTCGACACTTCTTCCTGCTTCCAAAACTTCTGCACGAGATCGAGCAGTTCGTGATCGAGGCAGCATTGGAAGCCTTGGACTGCGCCATAGGAGGGGCTTGCTGCTTACGCTGAAACGCAGCCGGAGAGGACCCAACCGACCTGAGTTTCTTGCGCGATTGGTGTTCCTGGTGCTCCTCTTCGAACTCCTGGACCAATGATGTTGCTGTGGATGTCAGCTCCAAGAATTACGTCGATTTGACTGGGATGTGCAAAGCTTGGATCCCCGAAGTTGAGTCCTCGTAGATGAGGCCAGTCTTCGACGAAAAGCCGAAATAAGGGTATATGCCATGTGAGTCGCGGAAGCACGAGTTCCTTCACCTGACACGAGAACGAGGTGTAAGCACGAGATTGGAATTGCAGTGTCGCGATGCCGCGAGTCACTGCCGATCGATGAGCTCCGACGCCGATGATCGGTATCGTTGCTTGATGCCGACGTAGTTGCAATTGTTGTGCTAGCGACTCCGTAACGAATGAACTTTCGGATCCTTGATTGAGTAGAGCGCGAGCGACGATTCTTTCTCCAGTCTCCGGATTCGAGGCGATTAATTGCACTGCGGCGAAAAGAACTGGAGAGCGCTTGATCATCGTGGGCAGAGCTGAGCGGTTGCTCACCTGAGAGGCGCTATTCGAGATTGGTGCGTTCTGCACTGCGGGTTGCGCTACTGCAGCCTGTCCTTGAGATGTGCCGCTGTTGCTATCTGTCGAGATTGAGGTGGAGTTTCGATGCAGCAAGAAATGATGTCGACCGTCGCACACGCGACACGTTTTGTTGAATCGACAGTCCTTCTGCTGATGCGGACCGAGACAATTGAAGCAAGGCTTCTTGGCAGAAACCACTTCCTTTTTTTTGATCGAGAGACTTGTCGTGAAAGGTCGAACAGAACGCGATGTAGTGGTTGCCTTTGCAACAAGCACACGACTGTTCCTTTGATTGCGCCGTATGCGACCCTGTCGTCTGAGAATTTGACCTTGCTTGCGATGAGTGCGGTTTCAACGTCGCGATTTGATTGTGAGCATGAGCTTGCTCCACGGCTTCGAGAGTGTGGATGCGACCGATGAGAAACGCCTTGAGCTCCGCAAACGTGGGGGGCTCCAGTTTCTCGCTAAAATTTTTTTCCCACTCTTCTACAGATGCTGGGTCGAGCTTGCGAATCGTCATGTGCACGATGATGTGACCCTCTAATTTTTTGGGACTATCGAGAAGTTCGAGCGTGCCAAGAGCTTCGCAAGTGTTGCTGTGCAAGCTTTTCAGTTCCGATGACGATTTTTCCGTGACACGAGGAATCGCGAAGTGTCGCGAGATGAGAATCCGTCAAAAGTCTCTCGTTTTCGCACCGCGATACGAGAGTTTCCCAGGTTTGAGGGAAGTTTTCTGCGGTGAGAGCGATGTTTTTAATGAGTTGTGACGGTTTATCGTTAAGACTTGTTTTTAGGTAATGCAGTTTTTCCACTTTCGAGAGTTGCGAATTTTTGCGAACGATTGATGTGAAGAGGTCGTGGAAAGACTTCCAGTCTGAGTAATTGCCCGAGAACGTACGCAATTCGATGCGTGGTAGCCGTTTTAAGGCTCCTCCAGTTGTGAGTTGGGAGGCTGCGGCTGTTGGCACGTTCGGTGCCGATAGAGTCTTGAGAGATTCGAGTACATCGAGCATCTCTCCCTTCGCGTTCATGTATTGCTCTTTGCACTGTCCGTGATAGTCTTTCGCGAAATACGAAAGTCTTTTGATGGCGTCAAGTTGATCACCTTTTGCTGCGATTCTGATTTGATCGACTGTATCGTGCATGCCTTGGAACTTCAGCCAATTTGAATTTAACGCATCTAACCGCGATTACACTTGCCCGAGGGTTGTTTTTGCTTCACCGAGCTTGCGCAAGTTTTCGAGGGTGCGACAGATGCGCCTAAAGAGATCGGTTTGACGTTCAATGTATTCGTCGATCGTCATTTTGACAAACGAGAAAAGGTAAACTCACGCGACGAACAGAGTTTTCACGAAGGAGATACGCACACAGTGATAATAGAGCGTCGCGATGCACACTTCGAGAGATCGGTGTTGTTGATGCTCAGATCTTAGTCACGGTCACTACAGAGGACACCGCACGTTTGAATTTATTGGACGCGACTGACTTTGGTGATGGTTTTCACCGATAACAATATTGTTTACTTTGATTACGTGAACTTTCACAACTTGATGCACACGCGATAGTTCCGTTTCACTCACTGGCTAATTCGTTTTCCCGTAAGTCGCAGCGATTCGAAAGATTCGACTCGATTTGCGAATGATCCGATTCGATTCGCGACTGATCCGGCTCGAAGGACCAAAAAGTGTTTAGAAAGATGACAAAGAGATATGGATCATCGACGTGGGATCTGCGAATTAGTGATAAATGACTATAGTGAGGAAGCGGGATAATGAATCAAATAGATTAGATTAGATAACTTATTCGAGGTTACTTTATTTGAGGATGATGCGGAGACGCGATCTGTATCGCAAGAGAAGATAACGATAACTGACGATTTCATAGGCGAGAATACACATTGATAATACACATACATGTATTTGAGACAGTGACAATACATGAGATACAGCTGTTTTGTTTTGTGTCACGACACGGGCATGCGGCGAGATTTGACGCAGAGACGCCAAGTAAACATTGCACGCGAGTGTGCGTTCATGCGTGAGGATGATTTTGAGTGCCGCGCGATACGCATTCAACTAAACCGATAGTTTGCCGAAACAACATCTAAGAAATTCGGTTATTTAACTCTGTCTCGATAGTGAATTGAAAGCGTGGCTGAAACAGAGACATATTTTGGAGGATGACTTGGAGCCGACCTAGGGCTGGTTCGACGCGTTGACCGACGAGTCGAAGGATAAACAGAGATTCTGGGTATTGATGCTTGTGCTTCAGATTCATAAGATGTAGAGTCATAAGACGGATTTTGATAATGACAAATGGTAATCTATACGTCGGAGTCTTTAAATATGTAATGGATCATCCGATTAACAGGGTTCAAGTTCAACTTATCTAAGCCGCAGCCTAGTTGTCGAATCGAGAGCGATTTGATGTTTTTTCTAAGCAGTTCTTTAGGGATACTAGGGCGTTGAAAAGTGTTTCCTTAGTTGGTTTTTCGAAGTAGTACGTCTTGGTTTCTAGATTGTAAATGAGGCGGTTACCACGTGGCAGTGTCAATACGCTCATTACTTCAGGATCTAGTTGTTGTAGTTGAACTCGGGTGATTATTTGCCTATTGATTAGTTGTATCGCGACTCCTCGTTAAGTCTTGCAGCCTGCCGAAATGCAATAGGCTAGGTTATCTTGTCTGTAAAGGAGCTTGGCGCGTATTTCTCGAAAAAATGTACTATGCGTTAATGGTAGGTAATTAAGGTCTATCAGGAATTCCGTGGATCGAGGGTCGTCATTTTGTCCTTTGCTGATAGTGGCTTCGGATGTCAGCTGATTTAGTGTTTCGGACTGTTTTTCACGAATTTTAATACTACGGCTCTGGAGTTTACCGGAGTTTTGGTTCCGTTAAGATGAGGTAAGTGGTTGAACTCGTTCCATAGTTTGCTAGATCGATTCACCTCTGACAATCGGTGATTCCGTAGCGCTGCTATTGTCAGTCATACTGGCACTTGAGTCGGAGGTAACAGCAGAATTGGAGGTGTCTTGTGATGTTTCGGTACGTCTCCGTGAGGAAATGTTGAGTGGAGAGTTGGGTGTTGGTGAGCTATTTTGGCGCGTTTGTGAGCACTGGTAGACGAAGACAGCGTATCTGGTTCGCGAGCACGTGTTGGGTATTGTTGAGCTACTTTGGCGCGCTTGTGGGCGTCAGTAGATGAGCATTCTGTATCGGGTCGTGGCCGTTTTGAGGTAATAGGTAGAATTCGGAAAGAGTCGACAGGTGGATTTCTGGAAAGCGCGTCTGCGTTGGAGTTCGCTATTCCTTTTTTATGTTTTGTGACTTACGAATATTCTTCTAATTTCAGTCTCCTGTGCATTAAACGAGAAGTCGGGTCTCTTACGTTTTTAGTCCACTTCAGTGACTCGTTGTCTGATACCAAGGTGAAGGTTCTACCGTACAGGTGAGGGCGAAAATGTTTGACGGCATAAACAACCGCTAGGAATTCCTTTTCTGAGACCGAGTAATTGGTTTCAGCCCAGTAATGCCCTCGACGTTTACGTAATTGGCAAATCTTTACCATCTTAGTTTTAACTGAGTATTGCTCCTATTGCATACTTTGAAGCATCGTTCGTTAGAACGAAGGGTTTTTCAAAGATGGAATACTGCAGTATTGGTTCTCGACTTAGACTATCGTGTAGAGTTTGGAATGTAAATTGATGTTTGATTTGCTGTCCATAGGCTATTTTTTTTCAGCACATTATTAATAGGTCTAGCAATTATTGAAAGGTTAGGAATCAATTTTCGGTAGTAGCCTATCAGGCCTAAAAACTGTTAAATCTGTTTCGGATTCTTGGGAACTGAGTAATATTGTAATGCTGATTTCTTATCCGGATTAGATGATGACTAATGACTATATCATTCGAATAGACAAACATATCGGTACCCTGGAATCCCGATGGAACCCAATCTATTGAACGTTGAAAGGTGGATGAGGCATTTTTTCAGCCAAATGGCATTCTGGTATACTCGAAATGACCCTGAGGAGTCGAAAAGGCGGTCTTTGCGCTGCGATCGGGATGCATTGGAAATTGGTGAAACCTGGAAGCCAGATAGTATATTGAGAAATATTTTGCGGAGCCTAATGAGTCTAGAATATCAACGATATTTGGTAGCGGATAAGCGTCGCTAATGGTTTTTACGTTGAGCTTCCGGAAGTCGATGACCATTCGCCATTTCTTTTCACCGCTAGCATCTGATTTCTCGGGGATGATCCAGACCGGAGAATTGTAAGGAAATGAAGAATGTGTGATGATGTTTGGATCAAGGAGCTTAGTCATTTGTTTTTTCATCCTTGTGTACTCTTGGGTGTCTATATTGTTTAGTATGAATTGGTGTGTTATTGTTAGTAGGGATCTTATCACTGACGAAGTCGTCTGTTTCAGGGTGTCACCTGAAAGGAAAAATAAATGGTTCAATTGAATGGCAAGATCAGTTATTAATTGTTTTTCTTCGTCGTTAAAATGGTCCAGTCGCAACTTGTCTTTCAAAATGTCGAGGCGTCTGGAATGGTAATTTAGGGCTGTGGGAAGAACGCGATTCTCGTTTCTTTCTTTATTGTCATGGTTTTGTATTAGTAAGACCTGACCGCTGCTTGCAGTATTTGTATACGTTAGGTGTGTATTTGCGCTGAGTGGTGGTGATCGCGAGTTCATTGACTTCCTCTAGTGTTGGTCTTTTTATTTCCACAGCTGATCCGTTGGAGTTTATTGCATAAGCTTGAGCAAACCCTTGTTGGTTGGCAACCAGAGCCTATGCCAGGAATATGTTAGTACCTACTTCCAACTGTTCTATGAATCCCGTTTTTACCGAAGAATTTGAAATTTTTAGTGAAATCACCTGAGCTGTTCGTGGTAATATCAATATTAAGTCTTCATCAAGGAGTTTGAATGGTGTGCTAGTATTGTTCGATATTATTTTTTCTGTATCGAAAGATACCATTGCATTTTCGTTTCGTAAAAACATCGACCTTAAGATTCCGTCATCATGTATCGGGAACAAATCATCGGCTATATGGAATATATGATGATTTTCACCGATACGAATGCTAGTTGTTCCTAATATTCTTATTATTTCGTTTATAGCGCTGGTATCGTGGAACCGACCATCGAGTAATTCACAAGGAACATGCGGGTGTATGGCTCCGAGTTGAATTATGTTCATATCAGCACCGGTGTCGACTATAAATGTGATGGGTTGTTGTGTGAGTTCACCGGTAGTTATTCGAACTTTCGGTGCTTGTGTGACAGATGTTGTGAGGATGCGCGGTGGTGTTTTCGTATTGGTTCTATGCTTGTTGAAGGGAATAATACCGGTTTCGCGAAAGGTAAGATAATTGCTTTTGAAACAGATAGTCACCTTCTCCGACCGCAAAAAGTCTAAACTCAGTATATCGTCTTCTATCATAGCGAACGAGTTATTAACAAGATGGCAGTCGGGGCGGGTATTAGCTAACTCAACGTCAAGACGTCCTATTGTTCTGATGGATTTGTGATAGAGCTGGAACATTTGTCATAAAATGTAACAGTTTTATATCCTCTCATAGGAACATGCCGGGGATCATTGAATGAGTGCGAAATTCATCGTGCAGCAGAGCCCGCCTTGCGCGCTTGGCTTCCTTATCGGCAGCAGTGCTCAAATTACGCGACTATATGCACTATCGCTAAGCCCGGCAAGAGGCGGGGTCGTCAGTCTCAATACTGCTTCCCGGCGTAACGCATGCCTAATTTTGCTTATACATAAATTTAATATGGCGTTAACGGCCGCACTCACAATTGTTTCAATCAATTATAACGTGATTCTCCGTTTTGAATAAACGTATGAATATATATAATCGTTGCGTAATTTTCGCATGACTGATTTTTCCGTTATTCCTGAAATATGCCTAACGTCTGCCTTTGTGACGTAAACTCTGTGGTCGATTTTACCTATTTTTATCAAGGTGATATTAGCGCCGGTATCAATTACTAGTGTTACGTACCCATTCAAAGACTATGGGCATTTTTTTTGGAATATGTGGAGGTCTAGACCCTATTAGTTCGCGGGGTTGTACGGAGCTGACGACTGGTTTGGACGCTGCTCCGGTCTAAAGGAGGTCGATACGTCCGCGCGGCTGTTCCACCGTCTCGTTCAAATGGCTCGCGTTGCCTGAATATTTGCGGCGTTGCTTTGCTTCGAACGAAACTTCCGGGTGGACGCCTGCATCGAAATTATCGTTCAAGTAATCTTGTGTTACATAATTAACCCCAAGATTCAGATGCAAACGGTTTGGTACATGATACCGTTGTGAGCGTTGACTGTCACTTCACGTCTGATCTAAAGGCTGGTTTGTCGGGTCTCGTAATCGATATTGGGTGTTGGGATTGGTCTGTTGTTGACTATTAGTGTTGTTTTGGATAACTCTTGGATCTTGGTAGAGATTCAGGTTCTGGGGATATTGGGGACGGTTTGAACGGCACTTATCGTTTGAATGGCCTTTACGACCACACAACGTGCTAGGTGTGTTATTGCGTTACCTTGTTCTACATTCTTCTATACTGTGACCTGACTTCTTGCAGTATCTAGACATGACTAATACGAAAGGTTGTTCAGGACAATATTCATCGATGTGATCGGTTAATTGACATATACTGCATTTGACAGGGTTTCGTGCTTCGTAGTAATTATTACGGAACGAGGCTAGCTTAAGTCTATCTGATAATAGTTTTTCAGTCGTAGTGGGCGTATCTATAGCCATTTGTAGCGTTTGTGGATTCTCATGAGCCACTCTTATTTCTAATTCGTCTAGTAAGCCTTTGATCTCAGTCTGGCAGGTTCTTTGATATTTTTCATTAGCATTTCAGCATCACTGATAGACTCTGAGGCTTCAATTGACCTACACGCTTGTCTTAACACGTATTTCATTCTAGCACCGTAATCTAAGATACTCTGATCTCGCCTCTTTGACAATTGTGCAAAGTCTAACTGGATATCTGGGACAGTCTAGTAAATCTCTGAGAGAAACTGTTCGGTCGAACGAATGATCAGAGGTGCCTAGGCACATTCACAAAATCCGTGAATTGTGTAACAATCGATGAAATCGCAAGTTCAGTGCCGGACACGGTGATTCCACGCGAATTGATTAAGATCCCGACAAATTTACGGTTGGCGGATCCACAATTCCACTTACCTCGACCAGTAGACATTCTCATCGGTTCCAGTACCACGGTGTCCATGTTGTCAGTCAGACAGATGAATTTGTCAAAAAACGGAGTTGATTTGATTCTACAGAAAACGCGCATGGGATGGGCAATCGCCGGAGGGGTGAACAGAGAAAGGGAGGGTCGGGGGATTTCCTGCAACCTGAACTAACCTGTCGAAGTTAATCAATAAGTTTTGGGAAATCGAAGAGATCGACGCCAAGGCATCTTTTTCATCCGAGGACTCGTTGTGCGAGAAACATTACGTCGAAAACACGATGCGTGACGACGCGGGACGGTACATCGTGCGTTTACCGTTTCGACACGCAGACAAGGACTTCGGTGATTCACGGCCTCAAGCGCTGCGACGATTTTATTCTCTCCAGAGGAGACTGAACTCGGATCCGATCCTCAAGGAAGAGTACGCCGTCGTCATGAAGAAATACACGGATCTCGGACACATGTCTTTATGTCATGACGACTCGACCAACGGATACTACATGCCACATCACGCGGTAGTGAAGGCCTCCAGCAGCACGACCAAGGTCCGCGTGGTGTTCGACGCCACGGCGAAATCCAGCAAGGGTTTTTCGTTGAACGACGCGTTGATGGTCGGTCCGGTCATACAAAATAAGATTTTCGGGCATCAACTACATTTCTGAGATCATACGGCAAATCATCGGCACACACTCGATAATTTGGAGGAGAGATTTCATAATCTCGACCGGGCAATCGAGCCGAACCCCGTCATGAAAACACTCGACATCGTTTGGGACTCCCTACGCAACGAATACGGGTTTACAGTCAAATCGATCGAGTGCCCAGGAACAATAACGAAGCGAAACGTGTTGTCCGAAATCGCGATAATTTTTGATTCATTGGGTTTACTGGGTCCGATGATCATGTTCGCAAAGATCATCCTTCAAAAATGTTGGCGAGTGGAGGTTAATTGGGATAAATCCTTACCACAGAATTTGTACGCGGACTGGATTGCGTTTTTAAACCAGCTCGGACTTTTGCGCGAAGTGTCGGTGAAACGTCACGTTTTATTGAAAGATTCAAAATCCACCGAGATAGAGGGATTCTGCGACGCTAGTAAGAATGGCTATGGAGCCTGCATACATGTGCGATCGGTTGACCCGCACGACCAAATTTCTACGGCCCTAGCGTGCGCCAAATCTCGTGTCGCTCCGTTGAAATCAAGACGTATAGCGCGAAAAGGAATTCCGATGGAGCAGAAAGAAAAAGAGATACATACCATCCCTCGTCTCGAATTGTGTGGTGCGTTGATTTTAGCTCGATTATACAAAGTGGTGCAATCGGTTTTCGATTTCAAGGTATATCGCGTTGTCTTGTGGTCAGACTCGAGCATCGTACTTGACTGGCTCAAAAAACCCTCGGAAGTTCTGAAAGTCTTCGAATCGAACCGCATTGCCGAAATTCAGACTCTCGACAACGACGTGAAGTGGCGTCATGTGAAGGGTGAGCAAAATCTTCTTCTTATTCGAAATTAACGAGGGTAGTTGCATATTGTTTGCATATACGAACACCTAAGAAGTATAAAAAACGAGAAATTGAGACGACAGAAAAGATGGCCGCCGAGAATAAAATTTTACAAGTGATCCAGAGAAACCAATCCTCGAAGGACATCGACAGGATCATGAACAAGGAAACTCTCAAAGACTACAAACTTGCGTCGCTGAATCCGTTCGTCGACGAGCATGTGTTTCTTCGTGTCGGAGGACGTCTGAAAAGGGCTGAGATTCCCTATGAGCAAAAACACCCGATCTTGTTGCCGACACATCATCCCGTTACCGACATGATTATCAAGGAAACGAACGAACGTGCATATCATGCCAGCATTCAGAGCACACTGTGCACCGTAAGACAGAGAGGGCTGTTGCTGCTCGATGGGAAAAACCAGGTACGAAACATCATCCGGAAATGCGTTCAATGTCTCAGACACCGGCCGGTTCCGCTGGAGAGCCAAATGGCTGATCTGCCTCAGGCACGTGTGAACGGGACGGCGGCGTTTTTGCGTGTGGACGTGAATTACTTTGGGCCAGTGTTGGTGAAGGAAAAGAAATTCCGGAACCAAAAATTTATCAAATCGTACGGTTGCGTCTTCGTCTGCATAGCTACAAAGGCCGTCCACCTAGAGATTGTAAGCAATCTCAGTACTGACGCGTTTCTCGCGGCGTCTCGCCGTTTCATCGGTCGTCGTGGGGTCCCCACCCACGTGTTCTCGGACAACGGGACAAATTTCGTCGGAGCACACAAACAGTTGCGCGAACTCTATGCATTGCTCGAGACCGAAGAGCTGCAACAGACCGTTGCCACATACGCGACTCAGCGCAACATCATATGACCATTCAACCCTCCGTTGTCGCCGCATTTCGAAGGTTTGTGAGAGGCCGCGGTGAAGTCCTTCAAACACCACTTCATACAGGTCGTACGAGATCAGGCTTTCACTATCGAGGAGTTCAGTACAATGGCGATAGAGATCGAAGCGATTTTACATTCACGACCTCTCCGCTCTCTCTCCTCTGATCCAAATGATTCAGTGGCCCTTACGCCAGCTCACATGCTTATAGGACGTCCTCTCACAAGGTTGCCAGAAGCCGATCTGTCCAACGTTCCAAACAATCGGTTAACGGTCTGGAATTTTATTTCCAAGGCTCGTCAGGATTTTTGGCACCAATGGCACCTCGAGTACTTGAGCGAGTTCCAGAAGCGGCAAAAATGGCAGAAAACCACAGGCCAACTTCATCCAGGGGCTGTGGTAATTCTGATCGAGAAGAACCAGCCGTGTATGCGGCGGCCGTTGGGAATAATCCGCAAGGTTTATCCTGGCGACGACGGAGTCGTTAGAGTCGCAACTGTCAAGACGATGCAAGGAGAATACGAACGAAACTGTACTCAACTGTGTCCATTACCAGACAAACCTTAAACAATATCAATTGTATCATTACGTAACCAGTTACATATTTCCAGAATATACGATTATAAAAAAGAAAAACATGTTGCTCGCTCTCCTCGCAACGGGGAGGAGTCTGTTCGGTCGAACGAATAGTCAGAGGTGCCCAGTCACGAACGGTCGCTCACGCGTGTATACGAACACATGCGTCGCGCGGCCGACTCTCTCTGTTATGTCTTTGCATGTGTTTTATTTGGACGAGCATGAAGGTGGAGGAGATAGCGCGGGCCAGGCCGCGTCAGTCAAGTACTCGAGCGACTCGGGGTCAGACGGTTCATCCCTCTTGCCTTTTTCTTTTCTGTGTGCGTTTCCGGAGATATGGATAAATCTCAACGGTTAGACTGCAATTCGATTGATACTCGGATCTTGTGGTGTCTTGTATCTTCAATTTTTTTCTGATTGCTGCATGCTGGGAAACCGGAATAACTTCCTAAGTACACTAACACAAGCGCGGTACGTCCCGCCAGGCACACCGGCGCAGCCCAGTTGTACTAATGAGCAAGCGCAATACTTGACGCAAGTAATTCACCGATTGCTTGTACATACTTGGATTCACATAAGGTAATCCTTCAGGTACATCGAATCAAGCGGTGTTACCTGAGCACAAGCGCAATGCCTATACGGAGTCGCCAGCGACTTTATTCGCCACGATTATACTGCACGAAACAGTCAAGACGCCCAGCGCATTTATACATATAAATTACGTGGATATATGAATAAAAATAATTATTGAAAAATGGGCGAATGAAACGATCGCAATAATTATAGATGCCGAAAATAGTGATGATGATGATGATGATGATGATGATGATGATGATGATGATGATGATGATGATGATGATGATGATGATGATGATAATGGTAGCGAACTGGATAACGATAATGATTTTATGGATTATTTTGAGGAATAAACCACGCTCAATTAACAATTATTGATTATATATTTTTCACAAGTAAAAATTCATAACATTTACATTTTGTATGATAAGAATGGGTGAAAGTTATAAAGATATATATTTGTAATGTATCCTATTTCTATATTACAATTTTATCGAATAGTAAATTTTTTCGATTCTATGTATAAGCTATGATATAATTGAGATGAATTCTATTGAATATTCCACATATAAACTCGAATATAATTGTATATATTGTGATAAATTCTATTGTTATTTTGGTAAATGTTGTCCATATTATTTATACACACGATTCCAACCTAGACAGTCTTTAATGAGAGGATTCGGTCCATCCACGATATCGCTATCGGGTCCTGGTGTGTAATGTATGCTACATCTGCGGAAACTTGCGATGACGTAGTCCATTTTCATATTCTCTGGTAGTTTATCCCAGGCTTCATTGATGGAGTTTGATGCGAACGTGGGGACGAATTCTTTTGGTAAAGAAGCTTTATCCTCGGACATTATTGCCCTTGAACCGTCCAATTCTTCGTACAGACGGAAGGATTTCTCGAGGGAGCCGGTACACTCCTTCGAATACCAACTCCTTAGTCACTGCACATTTTCAAAGGCGCAGTTGTATGCCGGGATGTATTCAGAGTTGTCATCATACCAAATTGTGCCTGGCGCTGCTGCTTGCTGGAGGTTATTCGCTGAAGAGTATCCATGGTTCACGGTACCGCCTCCATATACCTTAATTTTTCTATTGCAAGGGGTATGATACGCAAATCTTCCATATTAATAACCCTTGTTGTACCATCGACGATCTCCGTCAGCCATGCTTTCTTCTCCGCCTCTTTGAGGTATACGTAACACGCATTTCCAACCATTTTTCTCACAATCATTGCCACATCCTCGTGAGATTTGTTGCCCGCATTCTATGATATTCCGTGGTGATTGTGTGTTAACCATACATTGGTAGCTCTACATTCAAGTGGTAAGCTTGTCAAATCATAGGGCGGCTTGAAAATGATGTAATCCAGACCCGACCCGTTTACATTCATGACTGCGACTTCCTCGGGTACAAACTTCATGTTATGACCAATAAAACATTGCACATCTAGGATCATCGCCATGTTGAGGAGTGGGAATGTTGCGCTGGATTATACACTGACGGATGGTATGTGGAAGACTGACTATTCCATCTCCAGCACACCCGCTTTCATCCCCTCGTGGACGAATTTTGTGAAAGTAAAGGGGGTCGCATAGTTCATTTATGGCACATGACTGTATGAAAATTCAAACTTGTTGAATTCTTCACCAAGGTATTTCATTTGCAGACGATTTTCCCTGGCCACGCTACACATTTTAGTCAGCTGACTGGAATCTTCTTGTAGAACTGTTACGATTCTCGGTGGTAAGAAGACGTTGTATTTTCCATCGATCGTCGCCAGAACACGTACCCCGAATTTTGTTTTGACCAGTCGTAACCCGATGACGTCATACACTCCCCCAATTTCGAGTTCCGACATCTTCTTGGTTGGCAGATTCTCCAGGCGGCTGACGGGGTTAACTTTTGCTAGATCCATCGCGTTTCGGGGTTATTTCACAAGCAAGAACAGTTCTCAATGAAAAACGATGAGAACAGAGTGACGATCTCGATAGGCGTACGCTTTATATACCACCCACCCCGCTACAATTTTCCATTGGACAAGTCTCGATACGCATTTTGTGCAAAGAATTTTTATGAGACCATTCCCATTGCCCCGGATTGATTTAAGTGCATCACCACCAGCAGAGTTCATTGTCGGCACAATCTCAGAGAGCGATTTCCCGGAATTCTTTTAATAGATCTAGCGGGTTTTCACCCTATCCAATTTATGTGCGGCTTTCCGGCGCCAAACAAGTCTCGACAGGAATTATTTTGCGTGTGTGTGTGTGTGAAATCCTATGAAAATAGCCATTTCGCGGCAAACCGCGATAATGATCAACGTGCGGGGGGGTGGTGGTAGCGCCGCGGATTGAGGGGGGGTGGGGCTAGGGGGGAGCGTGCCATTGTGCGATCCAGAACTGTCATATATACACCACTTTTTATTATGGCTCAGAGAGGAAAATCTTCGAGTCATGAACCTTAGAGAAAAAAACCCCTCGCAAATGTTGACTTCGAAATATGTCAGGATATTTATCATATCAAATATATTTCGCACAATGAATTGTTTCGGAGGTGGAATCTACGATTATGAGACATTATAAATATGTGGTTGTATCGATTGATGGTTTCGTTTGGAACATCTGAATTGAATATTTATTTATATACAGGGTGTCCCTAAATTGAGGGACACGGACCAGCCAGCGTGATACCCGACTGAAATGCAACCGAGAATTTCTTTACCGGAAGCTCGTCCGACGCATAGTTTTTGAATTATAAGCGATAGCGTTAGGCCAATCAGAGTGCACCATTTCATCTGGATTTGCCGCCACGGAAATTGCTGTTTTGTTCGTCTGGGTGAATTATTATTATTCGGTTACAAATTAAATATCGGCACCTCCCCTCTCTCGCTGTTGAACCCCTTCTCGAGCGCTCACCTCGGTATTGTTGCCGCGGCACACGCTGCCGGCCGCACACCCACGGACGCACACTCGTGTGTGTGAAACATAAGCGAATACCCAGCTACACAATACTACGAAACACACATCTACGAGTGAAAATAAAAATAAATCTCCAAATAAATCTGCGGATTCAAGATTTAATGTTATAAAACACTTCCAATCATCGATGTATGCATAAAACTAGAGATTTCAGATGATTGATATGCCGTTAGGGTTCATAATTAGTCATTCAATCAATCTGAATTATGCTTTCCGAACATTTTTTGTGTCTTTGCAACATAACTTTTCCACTAGTTTGAAATTCATCATTGACATCCGATTTTTCAATAATGCGAGGGAACAACAACTCGCTGAATTGACGTGTCAATAGGTTTGTAAATCAATTACGATTCACCTGAGTTAACACAAAATAACTGAATAAATGAGAATTCACTGAATCACTAAAAATGATAACTGACATCATGAGAATTATTTGAGATATAACTGAATTAGAAAGAGTTGAAATAAGTCAAGTTACTTTGAATAACTTTAAATTCGTGCCAAAATTTTATGTTTAGAGAGAAAAATAATTAAATTCAAATAAAAAAGTAATTTTAAATCCAGAAGAAGAAAATTTCCAAATACCTGAATTCAAATGAAGCAATTTGAATTGAATAAATCTATCCGAATTTAAGGAAAAATAATAATTATTATTTGGACCAAAATATTTTGAATAAGACTATGAATTATCAAAATATCTCTTCTGATATTAAGACTACACGCAGAAATTTACCAAATCGATTAATTTTTACCAATTCAATCGAGCCGTGCCCGATTATTTTGTTGAAATCGATTAATCGATACATCGATTATTCTCAGATAAGTGGCCATCACTAGCATTGATCTCAACAATTTCAACGTTACTTGCCACTCCAGACCCACATTGAATCGACGAGGAAATAACTGGGAATTTGAATGACACCGTATTTTTTTGAGTTGAATTAATTGAATTTATTCATGTAATTCGACTTCATTTTTCTGGTCCAAATAATAATTATTATTTTTCCTCAAATTCGGATAGATTTATTCAATTCAAATTGCTTCATTTGAATTCGGGTATTTGGAAATTTTCTTCTTCTGGATTTAAAATTACTTTTTTATTTGAATTTAATTATTTTTCCCTCTCAACATAAAATTTTGGCACGAATTTAAAGTTATTCAAAGTAACTTGACTTATTACAACTCTTCCTAATTCAGTTATATCTCAAATAATTCTCATGATTTCAGTTATCATTTTTAGTGATTCAGTGAATTCTCATTCATTCAGTTATTTTGTGTTAACTCAGGTGAATCGTAATTGATTTACAAACCTATTGACACGTCAATTCAGCGAGTTGTTGTTCCCTCGCATTATTGAAAAATCGGATGTCAATGATGAATTTCAAAGTAGTGGAAAAGTTATGTTGCAAAGACACAAAAAATGTTCGGAAAGCATAATTCAGATTGATTGAATGACTAATTATGAACCCTAACGGCATATCAATCATCTAAAATCTCTAGTTTTATGCATACATCGATGATTGGAAGTGTTTTATAACATTAAATCTTGAATCCGCAGATTTATTTGGAGATTTATTTTTATTTTCACTCGTAGATGTGTGTTTCGTAGTATTGTGTAGCTGGGTATTCGCTTATGTTTCACACACACGAGTGTGCGTCCGTGGGTGTGCGGCCGGCAGCGTGTGCCGCGGCAACAATACCGAGGTGAGCGCTCGAGAAGGGGTTCAACAGCGAGAGAGGGGAGGTGCCGATATTTAATTTGTAACCGAATAATAATAATTCACCCAGACGAACAAAACAGCAATTTCCGTGGCGGCAAATCCAGATGAAATGGTGCACTCTGATTGGCCTAACGCTATCGCTTATAATTCAAAAACTATGCGTCGGACGAGCTTCCGGTAAAGAAATTCTCGGTTGCATTTCAGTCGGGTATCACGCTGGCTGGTCCGTGTCCCTCAATTTAGGGACACCCTGTATACATATGAGCTCAACGCATCCGATGCAGACTCGTCAGTCTTACACGATACGTGCAAGTCAAAAAAGTTATACAAAGTTCAGCTTATATCAACGTCAAAGTCATGGCAGTCGAAGCGTATATGGGACTTGCGGAGCAGATGGAGAGGACGTACAATTTGCTGAGAGAGCAACCACCCGAAGGAGAGAATGACGCCGTCATCAATCATTGGGCTGATATTGGAATTGCGAATATCCAAGTTCTGCGCGATATTTCCATGCAACGAGGAACAACCGTTGGTGCGAGAATACGGATCCAACATACGATCGCACTCCTGCAATCTTGGGTGACGAAGATCAAGCAGTTGCAGCAGCGCACAGTGGTGACGGGTGGAAATATCGGTACTCCTGCGGGTGTACAATGGGACGACGTGGATAGCGCTTTTGCCAGCCGAACCAGAACGGGGGTTGTCACAAATCTCCGTCATAAAAATTTGGACGCCTTTCTGGACGATGTGCAGCGCGTCGTCACCGAGAAGTTGGAGCTGATACTGCGCGAGGAGGGAAATGTGAAGGTTAACCTCATATTATCGTGCAAATTCGAAAATGCCAAGCACGAAGAGATCTCCACCGAAGTTAAGAGTTTCAACACCTCCAACGTGGCGATTCTCCTCCCATCGAGCGATATAAATGGTTGGTTCATACGTGCACGGGGTGATCTGCAGTCAAAGGTGGAAGATTTCGAGCAACGCGATTCCGGCTGGAGTATGATTGAGATCCTTAACCTCACTGTAAATATCAATCGCTACCAGCCTCTCGCCGCGGGGGCTTCAACATTCGTCGACCTGCCCCAAGACATTCGACATAAAAAGGCTGTGATTAACGTAAGGAACGAGGACGGAAGATGCCTTCTCTGGTCCGTCACAGCAGCCCTCCACCCGGTCAACACCCACACCGATAGGACTAGCCGTTATCATCGATATATTTCCGAGTTGGACTGTACAGGTATCAATTTCCCTGCTACTCTACATGATGTGAAAAAGCTTGAGAGATTGAATAATTTGCGCATCAATGTATATGGTATAGAATCTCAAACTTTTTCGCATCATGCAAAATCAAATAAAAGCGTCATCGTGCCAATTTATTTGAGTAAAAATTTGCATAGCGTAAACATTGACACGATCCATCGTCTAATGGTTGAGAGTAATGCGAAAGACGATATGACTGGTGAGTTTGCACCGAGATTCCATTTTGCTTGGATTAAAGATCTTTCCCGATTGGTGAGCAAACAATTGTCTGATCATGATGGTCGACTGTTTTTATGTGACAATTGTTTGTGCCACTTTAGCGTAAAACACGCCTACGACAATCATCGACAAGATTGTATTATGCTAAATAAAGTACGCATGGAATTTCCCAAGTGTGAAGATTTAGTATTTTCCAATTTTCAAAACAAAGGCACCGTTCCGTTTGTCGTATACGCCGATCTCGAATGTATATTAATCCCTGAACCTGTAGATGAATTTGAAACTCGTAAGACTTGTGAAATTCAAAAGCATATCCCGCACAGTGTAGCGTACTATGTACATTGCGCGTACGATGAGACTTTATCGAGGTTCCACGGTAAACGCGGTGTCGATTGCATAGATTGGTTTATGCAACAACTTGAAGATTTATCAATTCAAGTAGAGTCACGCATCAAAAACATAATTCCGATGAAGTCTCTTACCCAAGTGCAACGCGATCGTCACATGCGCGCAAAGAATTGTTATATTTGTGAAAAACCGTTTACGCCTGAGGAGAAAAAGTGTTACGATCACTGTCACTTCACGGGTAAATATCGTGGTCCTGCTCATAATCGGTGTAATTTGAATTTCAGAGAGTCGCACACAATTCCAATAGTTTTCCACAATTTGTCCGGTTACGATTCTCACTTTTTAATAAAATCCCTCGCGTCAACTTTTCCCGGTAAAATTACACTGCTACCCATAAATAAGGAAAAATATATATCCTTCACGAAACGCGTCGATGGGACAATGATGCACTTGAGATTCATCGATCCGTTTCGATTTATATTTGACCGATACCGATAAACACATAACACGCAAATTTTATAATAACCCGACTCAGTTCAGTTTGATGACCCGCAAAGGCGTTTTTCCCTATGAATACGTCGATTGTTGGGGGAAACTCGATGAACCGCGATTACCTGCAAAGAAGCATTTCTACTCGCACCTCTGCGATGCAAATATTTCAGACACCGATTACGAGCACGCGAAAACTGTTTGGAGGGAATTCCATTCAGAGTCATTGGGGGGCTACTCAGATTTATATTTAAAGACCGATGTTCTTTTGCTTGCCGATATTTTCGAAAATTTCCGCGCTAGCTGCTTCAAAACATACAATTTAGATCCGTTGCACTACTACACTGCACCGGGGCTTGCTTTTGACGCGATGCTCAAGCATACTAATGTAAATTTGCAACTCTTAGACAACCCTGAAATGGTGTTATTTATTGAAACAGCCATTCGAGGCGGCGTAGCGCAATGTTCTAATCGACACGCTCGGGCCAATAATAGATTCATGGGTACAGATTTTGATCCAAACAAAGCGGAATCGTATCTCATGTATTTTGACGTGAATAACCTGTACGGTGCAGCTATGAGCGTGCATTTACCAATCGGTTCGTTCGAGTGGGAGTATCAGCACATCGATATAACGAACCATCCGGACGATTCGCCGATCGGTTACTTTCTGGAGGTAGATTTGGACTACCCTGTAGAACTCCACGAGGATCACAAAGACTTACCTCTTTGTCCCGAACATTTCACTCCTCCAGGTAGTAAAAATGCCAAACTCGCGACCACCCTGCACCCCAAAACAAAGTATATATTGCACTATAGAAATTTGAAACAGTGTTTGAGTTTAGGATTGAAATTAACGAAAGTGCATAGAATTTTGGAGTTTGCGCAATCTCCATGGCTCGAGCCTTACATCACGCTCAATACAGACATGCGTAAGCAATCTAGAAATGAATTTGAGAAAAACTTTTACAAACTCATGAATAACGCTGTGTTCGGCAAGACTATGGAGAATGTGCGAAATCATAAAGATGTTAATTGGTTACAAAATGGGAGGGAAAAGGTGGTGCGAGAACGCTTATTGCCCGAGCAAACTTTCACAGCTGCACCGTATTTGACACTGATATGGTTATCATTGAAATGAATCGTGTCAAAGTTCACTTCACCAAACCTATTTACGTCGGCGCATCAATTCTAGATCTGTCAAAAATCTTTCTCTACGATTTCCACTATAATTATATTAAAACCAACTTTTCGAATAAACAGGCTAAATTGATGTATACCGACACAGACAGCCTTATTTATCAATTCAATGTGCCTAATATCTATGATATCATCAAACGTGATGTAGATACAATGTTTGACACCTCTGACTATCCGCCCGACAATGTGTATGGTATTCCCCTTAAAAACAAAAAACAACTAGGGCTAATGAAGGATGAAAATAATGGTAAAATTATGACAGAGTTTGTGGGACTGCGAGCAAAGCTGTACACATTTACTACGATGGGTGAGGATGGGAAAAAATATGACAGTGGCGTCAAAGTGAGTAAGCGTGCCAAGGGTGTAAGAAATTCATCGATAAATAGCATCACGTTTGATGATTATAAGCGCTGTCTGACGGCTTACCGAGAGTTGACTCTTCCACAGTGTTTAATACGCAGCAAAAAACACGAAGTAAGCACGATCGTACAAAAAAAATTGGCTCTGAGTTGGCAGGATGACAAGCGGCAATTGATACCCGGACAGACAGACACCGTACCTTGGGGGTTTGTTCCAGCCCCCCAATAGCTATAGGATAAACTTTAGACATAGAATTGATGTAAATATTTGATGTTTGACGCCTCGAACAATCCACCATCGGGCGGAAACGTTTCATGATCAATACGATATTTAATGGATTTGAAGTTTCAAAATGCGAATTCATATACTCAACAATTGTTTATTCATTTATTATTGATATATCAAGCAATTATTCATATTCATTCGTTTACCACGAGAAAAGTTTTCAGAAAATGAAAAAAATTTTTCAGGAAACGAAAAAAACTTTTCAGAAAATGAAAAAAACTTTTCAGAAAACGAGAAAAAGTTTTCAGAAAATGAAAAAAAGTTTTCCAAAAAATAAAATGTGTAATAATCGCATGGCAAAATTGCATATTATCATTATTATTATCACTTTTATTATTATCATCATTATTATTATCATTATTATTATTATTATGTTCGTAGTACAGAGTATGGCACATGTGCGCACAAAGGAGATAAAATGTGGAAATATTTGTATATTCAAAATCTTTTATTGTAATTCGGAAAATACATACAAATTATGTTACATGTCTGTTTTATTTATCCAACTATTGTGCGAATTATCAAAACCCAACCACTTCACATAGAACAGATTCCCCCATTTGCGTAACACTTTCTCTACAAGGTAGCCGTCGGGATATTTCACTTTGGTGAGCTCTTCCTCGTAGAAGCCCCCCTCGATGGGATGATCTTGATAATCGGTAAGTTCGTAGGTGGGTGGATTGGTATTTTTCACCTCACTCACGGTGAATATTTCTGTCGTCCAATTGGGTGTATAGCCTCTTTCGAATACATTCTTGTACTTGCTGATTCGAACTCGATCGCCTACACTGAATTTCCGCGCTCGATCACTTCGTTTGATTTGCCGAGGCTTGTACACGCTACGATACAGCTGTTTTTCATTCTCCGTGCTAACATCCTGTAAGTTTTATTCGAATCGTGCGATGTTTGGTGTTGTTGTAGGACTTCATTAAATCATCCAAAATATTAATCCACTTGTGAAATCCTAGGAGAGTAAACCACATCCACATTTTATTTTTTCAATGTTCGACTAAAAACGTTCGCATATCGACGCCTTCATGTTGCTGAGTGTCAAATACATGTTGATATTGTGCTGCATCATGAGGGCTTTCAATTTGCTGTTGTGAAATTCTTTGCATTGATCAACGTATAGATGTGCAGGTATACGGCTCTGGGTTAGTACAGATTTCATAGCAGCAGCCGCATCTTTCCCCCCACCACGGATGAGGATGAAACAAAAATGTGATAACGGTGTTAAAGTGGGTAAGCGTGTCAAGGATGCGAAAACTGCAACGATAAATAACATCACGCTTAATGATTATAAGAACCGTCTGAGGGGCTTACCAAGAGTTGATCAACCCCACAGTGCTTAATACGTAGTAAAAAAATGCGAGGTTAGCTCCAATGTACTGAAAAATTGATCATGAGTTGACAAGACGGTAATATGCAACCGATACCTGGGCAAACAGGCACCAGAACTTGGAGGGTGTGCTGCAACCCCGCAATAAACTAGCCGTAGGCTGGAACTGAGGGCATAGAACCGTTGTAAATATATGCGTTTGACACCCATGGCGATAGTTCATGAAGCAGAGACGTTTCGCCGGCAATACGATATTGAGCAGATCGAAGGTTTAAAATTCGAATACCGTGTAAATTCATGTATTCATCAATTATTTATTTATTTATTTATTATTAATATATTGAACAATTATTCATATTTATTTGTTTACCACGAGAAAAATTTTCAGAAAATGGAAAAAAGTTTCCAGAAAACGAAAAAAAGTTTTCAGAAAATGAAAAAAAGTTTCCAGAAAACGAAAAAAAGTTTTCCGAAAACTTTTTTCCCATTTGATTAACACGTAAAAAAAGTTTTCAGAAAATCAAAAAAAGTTTCCAGAAAACGAAGAAAAATTTCAGAAAACGAAGAAAAATTTCAGAAAATGAAAAAAAGTTCATCAAAAAATAAAATGAGCATTAATCGTATCGAAAAATTATAGATTATCATTATTATTATTATCATCATCATTATTATCATCATTTGGAGGCCTTTGATCACGGCAGGCGATGGTGGGGGTGTCCCCTGCTACCAGGGTACGGCACTATCGACGTCGAGGCCGCCTGCAGCCCCTCTCTTCCGCAGTCTAGGAGGACCGCGATCCTCGCCCCTTCCAAGGTCGTCGCAAGAGCTGTCATTGCTCGCGTCGTAATGACCCCTGGACTTAGAGTTCGCATGATTGAGCTACGCATACGACGTCCTGGCGCGGAGCTTCGGGGCGGCACAGCCAAAATATTAGTCCACTTGTGAAATGCTAGGACACAGCCGCCCCGAAGCTCCGCGCCAGGACGTCGTATGCGTAGCTCAATCATGCGAACTCTAAGTCCAGGGGTCATTACGACGCGAGCAATGACAGCTCTTGCGACGACCTTGGAAGGGGCGAGGATCGCGGTCCTCCTAGACTGCGGAAGAGAGGGGCTGCAGGCGGCCTCGACGTCGATAGTGCCGTACCCTGGTAGCAGGGGACACCCCCACCATCGCCTGCCGTGATCAAAGGCCTCCAAATGATGATAATAATGATGATGATAATAATAATAATGATAATCTATAATTTTTCGATACGATTAATGCTCATTTTATTTTTTGATGAACTTTTTTTCATTTTCTGAAATTTTTCTTCGTTTTCTGAAATTTTTCTTCGTTTTCTGGAAACTTTTTTTGATTTTCTGAAAACTTTTTTTACGTGTTAATCAAATGGGAAAAAAGTTTTCGGAAAACTTTTTTTCGTTTTCTGGAAACTTTTTTTCATTTTCTGAAAACTTTTTTTCGTTTTCTGGAAACTTTTTTCCATTTTCTGAAAATTTTTCTCGTGGTAAACAAATAAATATGAATAATTGTTCAATATATTAATAATAAATAAATAAATAAATAATTGATGAATACATGAATTTACACGGTATTCGAATTTTAAACCTTCGATCTGCTCAATATCGTATTGCCGGCGAAACGTCTCTGCTTCATGAACTATCGCCATGGGTGTCAAACGCATATATTTACAACGGTTCTATGCCCTCAGTTCCAGCCTACGGCTAGTTTATTGCGGGGTTGCAGCACACCCTCCAAGTTCTGGTGCCTGTTTGCCCAGGTATCGGTTGCATATTACCGTCTTGTCAACTCATGATCAATTTTTCAGTACATTGGAGCTAACCTCGCATTTTTTTACTACGTATTAAGCACTGTGGGGTTGATCAACTCTTGGTAAGCCCCTCAGACGGTTCTTATAATCATTAAGCGTGATGTTATTTATCGTTGCAGTTTTCGCATCCTTGACACGCTTACCCACTTTAACACCGTTATCACATTTTTGTTTCATCCTCATCCGTGGTGGGGGGAAAGATGCGGCTGCTGCTATGAAATCTGTACTAACCCAGAGCCGTATACCTGCACATCTATACGTTGATCAATGCAAAGAATTTCACAACAGCAAATTGAAAGCCCTCATGATGCAGCACAATATCAACATGTATTTGACACTCAGCAACATGAAGGCGTCGATATGCGAACGTTTTTAGTCGAACATTGAAAAAATAAAATGTGGATGTGGTTTACTCTCCTAGGATTTCACAAGTGGATTAATATTTTGGATGATTTAATGAAGTCCTACAACAACACCAAACATCGCACGATTCGAATAAAACTTACAGGATGTTAGCACGGAGAATGAAAAACAGCTGTATCGTAGCGTGTACAAGCCTCGGCAAATCAAACGAAGTGATCGAGCGCGGAAATTCAGTGTAGGCGATCGAGTTCGAATCAGCAAGTACAAGAATGTATTCGAAAGAGGCTATACACCCAATTGGACGACAGAAATATTCACCGTGAGTGAGGTGAAAAATACCAATCCACCCACCTACGAACTTACCGATTATCAAGATCATCCCATCGAGGGGGGCTTCTACGAGGAAGAGCTCACCAAAGTGAAATATCCCGACGGCTACCTTGTAGAGAAAGTGTTACGCAAATGGGGGAATCTGTTCTATGTGAAGTGGTTGGGTTTTGATAATTCGCACAATAGTTGGATAAATAAAACAGACATGTAACATAATTTGTATGTATTTTCCGAATTACAATAAAAGATTTTGAATATACAAATATTTCCACATTTTATCTCCTTTGTGCGCACATGTGCCATACTCTGTACTACGAACATAATAATAATAATAATGATAATAATAATGATGATAATAATAAAAGTGATAATAATAATGATAATATGCAATTTTGCCATGCGATTATTACACATTTTATTTTTTGGAAAACTTTTTTTCATTTTCTGAAAACTTTTTCTCGTTTTCTGAAAAGTTTTTTTCATTTTCTGAAAAGTTTTTTTCGTTTCCTGAAAAATTTTTTTCATTTTCTGAAAACTTTTCTCGTGGTAAACGAATAAATATGAATAATTGCTTGATATATTAATAATAAATGAATAAACAATTGTTGAGTATATGAATTCGCATTTTGAAACTTCAAATCCATTAAATATCGTATTGATCATGAAACGTTTCCGCCCGATGGTGGATTGTTCGAGGCGTCAAACATCAAATATTTACATCAATTCTATGTCTAAAGTTTATCCTATAGCTATTGGGGGGCTGGAACAAACCCCAAAGGTACGGTGTCTGTCTGTCCGGGTATCAATTGCCGCTTGTCATCCTGCCAACTCAGAGCCAATTTTTTTTGTACGATCGTGCTTACTTCGTGTTTTTTGCTGCGTATTAAACACTGTAGAAGAGTCAACTCTCGGTAAGCCGTCAGACAGCGCTTATAATCATCAAACGTGATGCTATTTATCGATGAATTTCTTACACCCTTGGCACGCTTACTCACTTTGACGCCACTGTCATATTTTTTCCCATCCTCACCCATCGTAGTGAATGTGTACAGCTTTGCTCGCAGTCCCACAAACTCTGTTATAATTTTACCATTATTTTCATCCTTCATTAGCCCTAGTTGTTTTTTGTTTTTAAGGGGAATACCATACACATTGTCGGGCGGATAGTCAGAGGTGTCAAACATTGTATCTACATCACGTTTGATGATATCGTAGATATTAGGCACATTCAATTGATAAATAAGGCTGTCTGTGTCGGTATACATCAATTTAGTCTGTTTATTCGAAAAGTTGGTTTTAATATAATTATAGTGGAAATCGTAGAGAAAGATTTTTGACAGATCTAGAATTGATGCGCCGACGTAAATAGGTTTGGTGAAGTGAACTTTGACACGATTCATTTCAATGATAACCATATCAGTGTCAAATACGGTGCAGCTGTGAAAGTTTGCTCGGGCAATTAGCGTTCTCGCACCACCTTTTCCCTTCCATTTTGTAACCAATTAACATCTTTATGATTTTGCACATTCTCCATAGTCTTGCCGAACACAGCGTTATTCATGAGTTTGTAAAAGTTTTTCTCAAATTCATTTCTAGATTGCTTACGCATGTCTGTATTGAGCGTGATGTAAGGCTCGAGCCATGGAGATTGCGCAAACTTCAAAATTCTATGCACTTTCGTTAATTTCAATCCTAAACTCAAACACTGTTTCAAATTTCTATAGTGCAATATATCCTTTGTTTTGGGGTGAAGGGTGGTCGCGAGTTTGGCATTCTTACTACCTGGAGGAGTAAAATGTTCGGGACAAAGAGGTAAGTCTTTGTGATCCTCGTGGAGTTCTACAGGGTAGTCCAAATCTACCTCCAGAAAGTAGCCGATCGGCGAATCGTCCGGATGGTTCGATATATCGATGTGCTGATACTCCCACTCGAACAAACCGATTGGTAAATGCACGCTCATAGCTGCACGGTACAGGTTATTCACGTCAAAATACATGAGATACGATTCCGCTTTGTTTGGATCAAAATCTGTACCCATGAATCTATTATTGGCCCGAGCGTGTCGATTAGAACATTGCGCTACGCCGCCTCGAATGGCTGTTTCAATAAATAACACCATTTCAGGGTTGTCTAAGAGTTGCAAATTTACATTAGTATGCTTGAGCATCGCGTCAAAAGCAAGCCCCGGTGCAGTGTAGTAGTGCAACGGATCTAAATTGTATGTTTTGAAGCAGCTAGCGCGGAAATTTTCGAAAATATCGGCAAGCAAAAGAACATCGGTCTTTAAATATAAATCTGAGTAGCCCCCCAATGACTCTGAATGGAATTCCCTCCAAACAGTTTTCGCGTGCTCGTAATCGGTGTCTGAAATATTTGCATCGCAGAGGTGCGAGTAGAAATGCTTCTTTGCAGGTAATCGCGGTTCATCGAGTTTCCCCCAACAATCGACGTATTCATAGGGAAAAACGCCTTTGCGGGTCATCAAACTGAACTGAGTCGGGTTATTATAAAATTTGCGTGTTATGTGTTTATCGGTATCGGTCAAATATGTGGAAAGTTTATCGATGCTGCTAGCCATAAATCGAAACGAATCGATGAATCTCAAGTGCATCATTGTCCCATCGACGCGTTCCGTGAAGGATATATATTTTTCCTTATTTATGGGTAGCAGTGTAATTTTACCGGGAAAAGTTGACGCGAGGGATTTTATTAAAAAGTGAGAATCGTAACCGGACAAATTGTGGAAAACTATTGGAATCGTGTGCGACTCTCTGAAATTCAAATTACACCGATTATGAGCAGGACCACGATATTTACCCGTGAAGTGACAGTGATCGTAACACTTTTTCTCCTCAGGCGTAAACGGTTTTTCACAAATATAACAATTCTTTGCGCGCATGTGACGATCGCGTTGCACTTGGGTAAGAGACTTCATCGGAATTATGTTTTTGATGCGTGACTCTACTTGAATTGATAAATCTTCAAGCTGTTGCATAAACCAATCTATGCAATCGACACCGCGTTTACCGTGGAACCTCGATAAAGTCTCATCGTACGCGCAATGTACATAGTACGCCACACTGTGCGGGATATGCTTTTGAATTTCACAAGTCTTACGAGTTCCAAATTCATCTACAGGTTCAGGGATTAATATACATTCGAGATCGGCGTATACGACAAACGGAACGGTGCCTTTGTTTTGAAAATTGGAAAATACTAAATCTTCACACTTGGGAAATTCCATGCGTACTTTATTTAGCATAATACAATCTTGTCGATGATTGTCGTAGGCGTGTTTTACGCTAAAGTGGCACAAACAATTGTCACATAAAAACAGTCGACCATCATGATCAGACAATTGTTTGCTCACCAATCGGGAAAGATCTTTAATCCAAGCAAAATGGAATCTCGGTGCAAACTCACCAGTCATATCGTCTTTCGCATTACTCTCAACCATTAGACGATGGATCGTGTCAATGTTTACGCTATGCAAATTTTTACTCAAATAAATTGGCACGATGACGCTTTTATTTGATTTTGCATGATGCGAAAAAGTTTGAGATTCTATACCATATACATTGATGCGCAAATTATTCAATCTCTCAAGCTTTTTCACATCATGTAGAGTAGCAGGGAAATTGATACCTGTACAGTCCAACTCGGAAATATATCGATGATAACGGCTAGTCCTATCGGTGTGGGTGTTGACCGGGTGGAGGGCTGCTGTGACGGACCAGAGAAGGCATCTTCCGTCCTCGTTCCTTACGTTAATCACAGCCTTTTTATGTCGAATGTCTTGGGGCAGGTCGACGAATGTTGAAGCCCCCGCGGCGAGAGGCTGGTAGCGATTGATATTTACAGTGAGGTTAAGGATCTCAATCATACTCCAGCCGGAATCGCGTTGCTCGAAATCTTCCACCTTTGACTGCAGATCACCCCGTGCACGTATGAACCAACCATTTATATCGCTCGATGGGAGGAGAATCGCCACGTTGGAGGTGTTGAAACTCTTAACTTCGGTGGAGATCTCTTCGTGCTTGGCATTTTCGAATTTGCACGATAATATGAGGTTAACCTTCACATTTCCCTCCTCGCGCAGTATCAGCTCCAACTTCTCGGTGACGACGCGCTGCACATCGTCCAGAAAGGCGTCCAAATTTTTATGACGGAGATTTGTGACAACCCCCGTTCTGGTTCGGCTGGCAAAAGCGCTATCCACGTCGTCCCATTGTACACCCGCAGGAGTACCGATATTTCCACCCGTCACCACTGTGCGCTGCTGCAACTGCTTGATCTTCGTCACCCAAGATTGCAGGAGTGCGATCGTATGTTGGATCCGTATTCTCGCACTAACGGTTGTTCCTCGTTGCATGGAAATATCGCGCAGAACTTGGATATTCGCAATTCCAATATCAGCCCAATGATTGATGACGGCGTCATTCTCTCCTTCGGGTGGTTGCTCTCTCAGCAAATTGTACGTCCTCTCCATCTGCTCCGCAAGTCCCATATACGCTTCGACTGCCATGACTTTGACGTTGATATAAGCTGAACTTTGTATAACTTTTTTGACTTGCACGTATCGTGTAAGACTGACGAGTCTGCATCGGATGCGTTGAGCTTATATGTATATAGGCCGATAGATCGCAAGAATTTGGGAACTGTGCGCACTGCGTTTTGCGCATATCGGAGGGTAAAATGACGTCAGAGATGCGGTGCGCACTGCGTTTTGCGCATCTCGGAGGGAAAAATGACGTCAGAGACGACTGGGTCCCCCCTTTATCCGACCCGCCATCCCTAAATTTTCGGGTTTTATTGCCCTCCCGACTCTGCAGAGATGATGAAATTTATGTAAAAAATGATGCGAAAGACGGCTGGGGTCCGCAGTCCCCGCCCCCACCATCCCTAAGTTTTTGCGGTTTATCTGCCAGTTTGAAGTCACCCAGTTCCGCAGCTGCATCTTGCCTTAAAGCGTGTTGGAACAGGTTTTCATCCCCTCCCCCTCCTTCTCTCCACGAACCCACCGCCGCCTAATGTAGTTTTTGAGTTTTATGAGTCTTTAAGCAGCGTGGGCCATGTGGTGCGAAAAATCGGTCAACGAAAAGCAGGTAGCGAACAGTGTTTGGTGTAAGAAAAATCTTATCTTGCCCGCCCTTCACCGGATGGTATGTGTACACACAGTTTTGGGTTTTACGACTCTTTATAGCGAACAAGTCCGAGCCTGCACATCCCCCGCCATTCTTTATGATATGTATGTTCGGTTTCAAATGAGCTACTATAACAAAGAAGCTGGGCCTTTGCTATCGAGGCGTGAATTTACAAACCAAGCTCCCCTTATCGTCATCGATTGCTCCAAGCAGAACGAAACATTGAAAACTGGGGACCTGTGGACATTTGATTCGAATTTGACTCTAGCACTACGTTCTCACCACACACTTCTGCCTACTGCATGATCTTGCATGATCGCATTGTTGAATATAATCCGATCAGTGTTACCGTTAAAAAATTGGTTTAAGTCAATTTTGGAATAACAATATGTTTAATTTATATGGATATTGAAAATAATATGTATAATTTCACTCGTTAAAATTTAGAATAAGATAATTGAGAATACAATAAGAAAACTAAATGTAATTGGTGTTAAATAAAAAAATTGTTAAAAGCATTCAAAACGCCATTTTAAACCTTGCTTCAGGAGTCATTTCCTGGAATTTTTTCAATAGATCTTGAGGGTTCTTACCTTATCTGATTTATGTGCGGCTTTCCGGTGCCAAACAAGTCTCGACAGGAATTATTTTGTGTGTGTGTGTGCGTGTGTGTGTGTGTCAAATCCTATGGAAATAGCCGCCGAAAATTACTCAGGGGGGGGGGGGGGGTGAGAGCGGGTGCGCCGTGAGTCGGGGGGGGGGGGGGGGGGGGGTGAGCTAGGGGGAGCTAGGGGGGGAACTAGGGGGGAACTAGGGGGGAGCTAGGGGGGTTGGTGGTCCAGAACTGTCATATATACACTACTGGCGTGTGAGTGAATACATCAAATTTCTGAAGGTGTGTGAGTGAAGCAATCGAATATACAAAATAGAGGTATTATTCTTTACAATTAACACCGTCATTTCCAAAAACCTTTCCGACTTCCTTCAAGAATTTTGCTTGCTCCAATTGTCGGAGAATCTCGACCTAACGACACAACCTGGTGCCGCAATAGGCCGAGAGCCAGGTTGGCCACGTCGCCAAGGTAAGGTAGCAACGATAAAATAATCTTCCTGGCGCCCAATATCCGAATATACGTAGTTATAATTTGGATAATTCAGTAACGTAAAACCCATTTGTCTGGATTCACGGATTAGCTTTTGACAAAGTGTTGACAAACGAATTTTTTATAATTCACTCTGTTCCGGATCTTCTGTTTTTTGATTTTAAGCCACATCATAATAATTATTTTTTTGACGAATAACATTTGGATGAATGTTAATCTTGCGTTCCTAATCACTGATCCCAAAAACCCCCGTATATCGATTATCTTTAAAATCTGGCATCATTTTATCCAATATATCTATCAAATAAGGTCAGCCATTTTGTTTGCAGTATATTTTATTTCGAATTCACTATCAGCGACATCGAGAACTCTTTTAATGAAGACTCTGCTTGCATCGAAGTTCATCTGAGGTTTATTTCCCTTTTTCGGCATCTTGTCGCATTAGCCCAGGCAACGAAAGTCGAATTTCAGCAAACAAAAATAATGAATACGAAAGTTTTGAAATTTGGTGAAAATGTTTATTGGGGCTTATTTTTGAACATGTCAAAAGTCCTGACCAATTAAAGGTCCGCAATCGCCGCCATCTTGGAAAAAGGGTGCTCTTTTATGGTTTTTGGTCTATAACTCTATATTTATTTACTTTATCGCAAAAGTTGTAGTGATCAAAATTTGAAAACATTTAATTCTCTACAAAAAAAGTTGAATTCAGTTTCTTCATGAAACCAACATTTACCGAGTAAATGGACGACGAACTTGAAGCAGATCGCAGAATTACTTTAAACAACCAATCTACGCACAAATTCAGAATGACAACAGTGCGCCCTGTATAAATATCGATAGTTTCGGGTCAGGTATACTACTGTTACACCCTGTCAAGAGTATAGTCATATGTTTTTGTAAAGTATTTAACGGATAGCTCAGGCATATGAACACTGAAATATTGTAATACTGGAACGCACGCTCCAATGCGACCAATGGGGAAAAAACATCGCCGATAAAGATAAAAGAGAGTCGGGAATTTCTATCTTTGACTAACACTCATGGAGGGATGGGTAACGACAGAGATGCGCTGCCGGGAATTTCTATCGCTCTCTTACCAATGAGACCCAATATTTCCGTCCTTTCCACAGATGGTGAACCGTGCCTGCGCTAAAAAGTCTGTGAAAAGGATGGAAATATTGGGTCTCATTGGTAAGAGAGCGATAGAAATTCCCGGCAGCGCATCTCTGTCAATACCCATCCCTCCACGAGTGTTAGAAAAAGATAGAAATTTCCGGCTCTCTGCTATCTTTGTCGGTGATTTTTTCTCCTCATTGGTCGCGTTGGAGCGACCATTCCAGTATTACTATATTTCAGTGCGTACGAACTTCTTCACAATATAATGCCCACCAAGGACGGTGTTTGACGGTTGTATACCTGCTCGGGTCGGGGGAGGGGAAAAGGGCGGCTGTATAGGGTCCGACCGATAGCTGTTTAGTTCTGAAATTCAATAGGACGTACTTTGTTACGATGGCTGGAAGTGAGAAGTGTTTCATTTGCGATGAAAATATTTGTAGTGGCGATATTGTGGACGTGAAAGAAAAGGGACTTATTGATTTTAAAAAAGCTAGTGTGGAAAGGAAGGATAATAAACACTTAGTGCTTGAAGGTGTAAGAACTGTGATAGTTCATGTCGTTTGTCGAAAGTAATGTACGCGACCGGATAGTATAAGAGCTGCACTTGCAAAAAAAGATCTTACCGATGCTACAACGTCATCTTGTACCCCGGAGTTTACTGAAAGTTTGCGATCACCTTTGCCTTTATTTGATTTTAAAGGAAAATGTTTTTATTGCGCGGAAAATATTGATGATGCATTCTATGGCAAAGAAAAAAAGCAGCCTATCGCTAAACGTAGAAAAGTTTATAACTTTCGCAGTAAAGCTTTGAAGGGAAGAGTAATAAAAGCGGCGAACAAAAGAAACGACAAATGGGGAGACGAAGTGAAGCATCGTGTCATAAATACTGTTGATTTAATTGCTTCCGATGCTATATACAAAACGTGGACAAAACGTGGACGTCCTGAGGTCGAAGATGTTACAACGGCTACAGAAAAAATTTCGTCGTACCTTGATGATCACGAGGATTGTCAAGTATCACTATCCGAGTTGATGTCCCAGTGTACAGAATATGTTCCCAATGAATTAACTGTAAAGAGTAGGTTGAAACAAAACTATGGGGACGGAATGATAATCATGCAAAATCAGTGAAGGGTTCCTATCGTTTGTTTCCGTGACACGGAAATGAAAATATTGACAGATTCCTGGCGTAAAAAAAAAAAAAAAACTGACAAGCGTGAGGAACGACTTCGAATAGTTCAAACCGCAGCAGCTATTATAAAAGAAGACATTCAATCAAAAGTCTATGAGCCTTCTGCTTATCCGTCAAGTGATGATTTTTTTAGTAACGCGAGTACTGACATTCCGGAAACTCTGAGAGCCATGTTGTAGACCATGTTGTCGTTCATAAAAAAGATAAAAATAATACAAATACCAACAAGAAAAGTATTGCCATAGCTCACGCTGTTATTTTAGCCGTAAAACCACGTTCTGTTTTTATCGTTTTTGCGAATAAGTCTCGCCGTATTTTTATACAGGAAATATGGAAGTAAAAATTTGGTTACTCTCGTCTCGAATTTGGGCTTCTGCTCTTCATATCACGATGTTCAAATATTTATAACATCAGCAATTTATCATCCTGCACCAAAGTTACTTCCGGGAGCATTTTGTCAATTTGTTTTTGACAGTGCCGACTTCAACGTTTCAACAATTGACGGTTTGAATACCTTCCAAAGCATGGAGGGCATCAAGTGTGTAACACATACAATATCACTTATTACTGGACAAGCGATGATAAAATTAACAAAGCTTCCATATACGAAGGAAATTGGAGAACTTGGTGTTATTCCACTGCAAACTTTCGAAAATGTGGGAGGAAATTATTTGAAAAACATTACGATTGAGGATCCATCTGGTCTGAGACCTTTAGAAGGAGTGCCGTCTCCTCAATTGCATGACATTTTATGGATGTGCGGAAAATTTCTGGATATCCCCTTCATTCCTGAATGGAAAAGATTCATACATAGTGTGTCGCAAAACTTTCCAGTAGTGTATATACGACAGTTCTAATCCAAAGATGGCGGCGCTCTCCCCTAGCTCCCCCCTAGCCCCCCCCCCCGAGGCCGCGGCGGGACCCCCCCCCCCCCTTGGCCGCCCCCCAATCCGCCGCGCTACCCCCCCCCCCCCAAATCCGCGGCATTACCCTCCCCCCCCCGTCGATCATTTTCGCGGTTTGCCGCAAGATGGCTATTTTCATAGGATTTGACACACACACACACACACACACGCGCGCGCGCGCACGCACGCACGCACGCACGCACACATGCACGCACACACACAAAATAATTCCTGTCGAGACTTGTTTTCCGCCGAATGTCATAAACGTAGGTATTCGGGGCAACGGCCCCGATTCTTTATACCTGCACCGCCAACTACCTGCTTTTTGTTGACGGATTTCCATTACATGCTTGGGAAACTATACATTGCTACTTTACTCACAGCATTTGCGCAGATTTTTATACTTGGGTGGGCATCCATCGAAGGCGGCGGTGGGTTCGTGGAGAGGGGAAGGGGAAGAGGGTGAAAACCTGTTCCAACACGCTTTTAGGCAAGATGCAGCTGCGTGGCAGGTCGCTTTAAAGGAGCAATGAAACCCAAAAATTTGGGGATAGGGGGATGGGTGAAGGCTGGGCCCAGTCGTCTCTGACGCCATGTTTCCTTCGGAGATGCGCGGAACGCAGTGCGCACCGCATCTCCAATGTCATTTTTCCCTCCGATATGCGCAGAACGCAGTGCGCACCGTTCCCAAATTCTTGCGATCCATCGGCCTGTATGTAAGCTCAACGCATCCGATGCAGACTCATCAGTCTTACACGATACGTGCAAGTCGAAAGCCTATAATTTTCATTTTCTGTGACATACAATTGTTGCCTATAACCGTTCAAGTGATGGCAGTCAAAGCGTATATGGGACTTGCAGAGCATATGGAGGGGGCGTACAATTTGCTGAGAGAGCAACCACCCGGATAAGAAAATGACGCTGTCATCAATCATTGGGTTGTAATTGGAATTAAGAATATCCAAGTTCTGCGTGATATTTCCATGCAACGAGAAACAACCGTTGGTGCGAAAATACGGATCCAACATACGATCGCACTCCTGCAATCTTGGGTGACGAAGATCAAGCAGTTGCAGCAGCGCACAGTGATGACGGGTGGACATATCGGTACTCCTGCGGGTGTACAATCGGACGACGTGGATAGCGCTTTTGTCAGCCAAATCAGAACGGGGGTTGTCACGAATCTCCGTCATGAAAATTTGGATGCCTTTCTGGACGATGTGCAGCGCGTCGTCACCGAGAAGTTGGAGCTGATACTGCGCGAAGAGGGAAATGTGAAGGTTAACCTCATATTATCATGCAAATTCGAAAATGCCAAGCACGAAGAGATCTCCACCGAAGTCAAGAGTTTCAACACCTCCAACGTGGCGATTCTCCTCCCGTCGAGCGATATGTATGGCTGGTTTATACGTGCACGGGGTGATCTGCTGTCAAAGGTGGAAGATTTCGAGCAACGTGATTCCGGCTGGAGTATGATTGAGATGCTCAACATCGCTGTAAATATCAATCGCTACCAGCCTCTCGCCGCGGGGGCTTCAACATTCGTCGAGCTGCCCCAAGACATTCAACGGAAGAGAGCGGTGATGAACGTGAGGAACGAGGACAAAGGATGTCTTCTCTGGTCCGTCATAGCAGCCCTCCACTTAGTCAACACCCACACTGAAAGGACTAGCCGTTATCATCGATATATTTCCAAGTTGGACTGTACAGGTATCAAATTCCCTGCTACTCTACATGATGTGAAAAAGCTTGAGAGATTGAATAATTTGCGCATCAATGTATATGGAATAGAATCTCAAACTTTTGCGCATCATGCAAAATCAAATAAAAGCGTCATCGTGCCAATTTATCTGAGTAAAAATTTGCACAGCGTAAACATTGACACGATCCATCTTCTAATGGTTAAGAGTAATCCGGAAGACGATATGACTGGCGAGTTTGCACCGAGATTCCATTTTGCTTGGATTAAAGATCTTTCCCGATTGGTGAGCAAACAATTGTCTGATCATGATGGTCGACTGTTTTTATGTGACAATTGTTTGTGCCACTTTAGCGTGAAACACGCCTACGACAATTATCGGCAAGATTGTATTATGCTAAATAAAGTACGCATGGAATTTCCCAAGTGTAAAGATTTAGTATTTTCCAATTTTCAAAACAAAGGCACCGTTCCATTTGACGTATACGCCGATCTCAAACGTATATTGATCCCTGAACCTGTAGATGAATTTGGAACTCGTAAGACTTGTGAAATTCAAAAGCATATCCCGCACAGTGTGGCGTACTATGTACATTGCGCGTACGATGAGACTTTATCGGAGTTTCACGGTAAACGCGGTGTCGATTGCATAGATTGATTTATGCAACAGCTTAAAGATTTATCAATTCAAGTAGAGTCACGCATCAAAAACGTAATTCCGATGAAGTCTCTTACCCAAGTGCAACGCGATCGTCACATGCGCGCAAAGAATTGTTATATTTGTGAAAAACCGTTTACGCCTGAGGAGAAAAAGTGTTACGATCACTGTCACTTCACGGGTAAATATCGTGGTCCTGCTCATAATCGGTGTAATTTGAATTTCAGAGAGTCGCACACAATTCCAATAGTTTTCCACAATTTGTCCGGTTACGATTCTCACTTTTTAATAAAATCCCTCGCGTCAACTTTCCCCGGTAAAATTACACTGCTACCCATAAATAAGGAAAAATATATATCCTTCACGAAACGCGTCGATGAAACAATGATGCACTTGAGATTCATCGATTCGTTCCGATTTATGGCTAGCAGCATCGATAAACTTTCCACATATTTGACCGATACCGATAAACGCATAACACGCAAATTTGATAATAACCCGACTCAGTTCAGTTTGATGACCCGCAAATGCGTTTTTCCCTAGGAATACGTCGATTGTTGAGGGAAACTCGATGAACCGCGATTACCTGCAAAGAAGCATTTCTACTCGCACCTCTGCGATGCAAATATTTCAGACACCGATTACGAGCACGCGAAAACTGTTTGGAGGGAATTCCATTCAGAGTCATTGGGGGGCTATTCAGATTTATATATAAAGACCGATGTTCTTTTGCTTGACGATATTTTCGAAAATTTCCGCGCTAGCTGCTTCAAAACATACGATTTAGATCCGTTGCACTACTACACTGCACTGAGACTTGCTTTTGACGCGATGCTCAAGCATACCAATGTAAATTTGCAACTTTTAGACAACCCTGAAATGGTAAGCAATCTAGGAATGAATTTGAGAAAAACTTTTACAAACTCATGAATAACGTTGTGTTCGGCAAGACTATGGAGAATGTGTGAAATCACAAAGATGTCAAATCGGTCACAAAATGCGAGGGAAGAGGTGGTGCGAGAACGCTTATTGCCCGAGCAAACTTTCACGGCTGCACCGTATTTGACACTGATATGGTTATCATTGAAATGAATCGCGTCAAAGTTCACTTCGCCAAACCTATTTACGTCGGCGCATCAATTCTAGATCTATCAAAAATCTTTCTCTACGATTTCCACTATAATTATATTAAAACCATCTGTTCGAATAATCAGGCTAAATTGATGTATACCGACACAGACAGCCTTATTTATCAATTGAATGTGCCTAATATCTACGATATCATCAAACGTGATGTAGATACAAAGTTTGATACCTCCGACTATCCGCCCGACAATGTGTATAGTATTCCCCTTAAAAACAAAAAACAACTACGACTAATCAAGGATGAATATCATGGTAAAATTATGACAGAGTTTGTGGGACTGCGAGCAAAGCTGTACACATTTACTACGATGGGTGAGGATGGGGCAAAATATGACAGTGGCGTAAATGTGAGTAAGCGCGCCAAGGGTGTAAGAAATTCATCGATAAATAGCACCACGTTTGATGATTATAAGCGCTGTCTGACGGCTTACCGAGAGTTGACTCTTCCACAGTGTCTAATACGCAGCAAAAAACACGAAGTAAGCACGATCGTACAAAAAAAATTGGCTACAAGTTGGCAGGATGACAAGCGGCAATTGATACCTGGACAGACCGACACCGTACCTTGGGGGTTTGTGCAAGCCCCCCAATAACTATAGGATAAACTGTAGACATAGAATTGATGTAAATATTTGATGTTTGACGCCTCGAACGATCCACCATCGGGCGGAAACGTTTCATGATCAATACGATATTTAATGGATTTGAAGTTTCAAAATGCGAATTCATATACTCAACAATTGTTCATTTATTTATTATCAATATATTGAACAATCATTTATATTCATTCGTTTACCACGAGAAAAGTTTTTAGAAAATGAAAAAAAATTTTCAGGAAACTGTTACGGGGTAGATTGCGTAGGCTCCGATGAGCGGTAATCGGAGCTTACCCCACGCCCAGCCAAGGTGTTACTTGGCTATTGTAGGGTCCGTTCACGTCGACTATGCACTTGCGTGCTACTACTCCCAATGCAGGAAGGGAATGGAATAGAAAGGGATCGGTATTAAGGGAAGGTAAACGATTTAAAGTATATGATTGTTTATTAGTGGTCAATGCAACGGAGTCGGTCAAGGGAAAAAGGGTATGGTCTTGGTTTAGAGGGATAGGTGTCTTGCTTGAGTGCTGGAATGGATCTGCTCGCTTTTTCCGGATGTAGCAGGCAAGCTAGCCGCGAGTTACAGGAGAACCTGCTGACTCGCGAACGATAAGGGTAGACTACAGAGCGTAAGGTAACTAAGAGCGTGGGAAAGGAATATGAAGTCTGGAGGACATAACACGCCCCCCCTTGGGGAAGAACATTCGGTGAGGGTACGAAATAGAATGTTCGGAAGGAAGCGGAAGGCCATGAAACGTAGTGACTCATTCACAGAATATTACAAAGAAAGGTCTTAAAATCTAGCGCCTAGATGTTAGTGCGCGTTGAAGTGGGTTAGTGTACATTTAAATAAAAAAAAAAAATTTTATAAATGACATCTTATCGTACTGAATCACTTACAGAATATTACGAAGAAAGGTCTCAAAATATAGCGCCTAGATGTTAGTGCGCGTTTAAGTGGGTTAGTATACATTTGAATAAGAAAAAATTTATGAATGACATCTTATAAATGTGGTGGTATATATGATAGATATTGTATATATGATAGATATTGTGTATGTTATAAACGAAACTTATGCAACGTGCTGATGATTATATTATGGCTGCAGATTATTATGGGCAGAATAAGGCAATGAAAGAATATAATTGCTAATAGCGGAGGGCTTAGCGCCAAACTTCGAGTGGTTCGGAGCTATCGTTAAGGCTTTGCTCGGGGAGCAATTCACGCGGCTTAGGTATGCCTAGTTCCGTCATTTCAATTTCCGATTGGGTCCGGAGCAGCGACGAAGAGCGAGTAGGCAGGTCATCGGGAAATGGTATTATTTCTAGGTGCGGGTGGTGGATGGCATGGCGCGTAGGAATTTGGGGTACGACGCGGTAAGGGATATGTTTAGGGCTGGAAATAATTTGTTCTGGTGATAGAATTTTATGCTGGACGATACCTTTTTGGGCTAAGGGAATAGCGTCTACTAAACTGGACAGGTCAAGTTCGTATTCGTTCATGCGTCGGTCCAGGTCAATTAGTCGGTTAAGTGTGCCAATTTCAATTCATTGAAATGGACGATTTTAGTTTTTCGGGGGGTAATCCAAATTTCAGCATTAATATTGTCAATTATACGTTTAATCGTATACACTTCTTCATAGTGGTCGTCGAATTTGGATCGGGTTTCGTTCAGAAGATTGACCTTTTGACCTGCTTCGGAATTTTGGCTGTTGACGTTACGGTCGTAATACGTCTTGGAACGATGCTTTGCTTGTTGTAGGTTGGACGCGGCGTGTTTTCGTATGCTGGATAGATTAGCGATTAAGTCTAGGAGGAAGGAATCGTAGGAACGAGTATACGCGCTGGCAGGGTTCGCGTCTGTTGGGAGTCTGGCTTGAGAGCCAAAAATTAGTTGGTGGGGGGTGAAGTTAGTACCTTCGTGCTTCGCGGTGTTATAACAAAAAATTGCAAAGCGGATGTAATCGTCCCTGTCTTTACCAGCATCCGTGTAGTGTTTGATGTGCTCAGTGAGAACAAGGTGACTGCGTTCTAGCGATCCGTTAGACTGTGGGCGGTAAGCTGTGGTTCGTATTTGCTTAATTTTGAAAAGTTTACAAAGTTGTTTGATGACTGTGCTCATAAAATTCTGTCCTTGGTCTGTAAGTATTGCTCGAGGAGCACCGTAACGTGTAATGTATTCTTTTGCGAATGCTGCGCCTATAGTTTTGGTGGTGGCATCAGGTAAAGGGATGGCGTCCAGGAATTTTGTCAAATTGCATTGCATCGTTAAGAGATATTCGTTGTTCGATTTAGTAAGGGGTGAAGGTCCAACAATATTTAATGCCACTTTGTCGAATGCATCTGCAGGCGTGTCCGTTATCATCATTGGCAATTTGGTTTTTACTCTGACCAATTTTTTTCTTTGGCAACTCTCGCAAGTTCTTATGGAATCTTGGATTTGTTCTTTCATACGGGGCCAAAAATACTTTTGTCTAATGCGGTTATATATTTTAGTCACACTTTGATGACCGCCAATCAACGATTCGTGGCATTCTCTGATTATTTCTTTTCGTAAACATTCGTCTGGGATGACAGTCGTGTTTCGACAAAGGATGATTTGAATTTCTAAGTCTGCGAAAATATAGGATAGAAGTTTTCGGATAACGCGAGGATCGAGAGCGTCTAAACTGTCATCGGTTATCGGGAGGGCAAGAGACTTTAGGTTTGAATCGGCTAAAGCCGTTTTCAGTTTGGACAATAGCTTGAAGATATCGTATAGATTGCTTTTATCTGAGCCTTTTGTTTCCAATACTAGGGTGAAAATACGTCGACTATTGTGCTTAGATTCAATGATATCAAATTTTCGCGGACGAGGCCTCATTACTATTTTTGGGTCAACCATATTCTCGCTGGCAAGTTGGGCTGGTATACCTTTGATGCAAGCGCAGTCTGTCGATATAAAGTGCGCATAGTTGGTTTTGAGCATCAAAAGTCCATCATTGGTATCTTTGACATTGTCCGATACTGGTATGTCGTCTAAGTTGTCAATAAAATATGCAAAACCGTGAGGGTCATTAATTTGATCATCGTTAGTGTTGAGAGCACTGTCATGGTTATGGTCAGTAATTTCCATATAGGAGTCGAATTGTTGAGTGCACGTATAGTATTCAGCGTCCGTGAGCAAGTCGGAACTGTCGTCGTTATCAGAGGTGGGCGGGAGGGGCGAGGGGGGAGGGAAACAGGAGTGTAAGGAAGGGTTCGTCGGCCTGGAAGTAGCGGGGGGGTATCTCCTAGCGAGACGCGGAGGCCCGACAGGGGAGGGCATGATGACGTCAGTGGGCGGGGGTGGAGGTGGAATCGGACGAGGTGCTGCAGGTTTAGTCGGACGTTCCGATTCCTTTCGCAGATGGCGGCGGGGGGACAATCCAGATGTGAAAGGGACAGGGTCAGGGAGGTTAGTATAAACGGGTGGGGGTGTAATGCAGGGGCGCGCGGTGGCAGGAAGCGGAGAGTCGAGGCGGCAAACGGTGATTCTTATTTTCGAATTTTTAAAAACGTAATGGATCATTCTGCGTACCGCGCTCCATTCTAATTTGTCGAGTCCGCAACCGATCAATGGTATCGAGACGGATGTTACGCCATCTTCTTGCAAGGTTTTCCTAAAGTTAACCAAGGTGTCAAAAAAAACGTGGGGCAAAGGTTTGTCGCTGTATTTGGACTTTGTAACTAGGTTATAGATTTTCCGGTTTCCATGTACCACAGAAATAACGTCAGTCACAGTCGGGTCGAATTCTCTAAGTTGTTCGCGGTTTATGAATTTACGTTCTGTCAGTTCTGAAGCGATTCCTTTTGACATTTGGCAGTCAGCCGATATGCAATGAGCCAAGTTATCCTTTTGCTGTAATAGGTCAGCTTTTATTTCTTTGATACGTCTATTACGCATGAGAGGAAAAGTTTCGCTTTCTATGAGGAAATCACTATAAAAAGGGCCCGGTGAATCGGTGGTTGGACAAAGGTCATCAATTCCTGATTCAGTTTCTGGGGTCTGTAAGTCATCCGAGCTAAGGGAAGAATCTGAAAAATAGCTCAGGTATGGTCTTTTATGAGGCCCAGGATTTGTTGAAGAATTTGTTTCGCGATGGCGTTTAGGTTGGTGATGTACTTGGATCGGTGCCGGGGTAACGAGGGGGGGTTTGAGCAACGGAGTTTTTTTATCGCTGAACTCATTGTCGGAGAGATCTTGAGGAATCAGAGGCATCAGAGGAGTATATCATCTTACAGGGTTGTGAGATTTTAGGGTGTTTCAGTGGAGCTGGGTTGGTGGACTCGTTTGTGGTCTGTCGAGGGCGTCTGGGGTACTGATGAGTCTTTTTAGTGCGTTTTTTTGGTTTATCGCTACAGGCTTCAGTCGTTGGACGTGGACGTTTTGCATCTATGGGAAGAATTTGAGCGGTGTCGGGCGGTGCGTTCCTGGACAGAGCATCAGCGTTGGTATTAGATTTTCCGGACTTGTATTTTGTATCAAAGTCGTACTCTGCTAGTTCTAAGCTCCATCGTAATAAACGGGAATTAGGCTTCTTGACGCTTTTTACCCATTTGAGTGGCTCGTGGTCTGTTATTAAAGTGAACTTCTGACCATAGATGTAGGGGCGGAAGTGATTCATACTCCAGTAGGCGGCTAAGAATTCTTTATCAGGTACCGAGTAGTTTAATTTAGCGGGCTTGAGGGCTCGGGATGCGTATGCTACTGGTAGGTCGGCACCGTCTTTATCTTGACTGAGAACTGCACCTATCGCGAATTTGGACGCGTCTGTAGTGAGCGTGAATGGTTTGTTGAAGTCCGGGTGTTGTAGAATTGGTTCTTTGCATGAACAATCGCGTAAGGTTTCAAAGGCAGACTGGTGTTCGGACGTCCAGATGAAAGGGGTATCCTTCTTCGTTAAATTGTTAAGGCATTTAGCAATTTTTCCAAAATTTGGAACAAATCTTCGGTAATAACCTAAAAGGTCAAGGAACTGTCTAACATTTTTGGGACTTTTGGGGACAGGATACTCTTTTACAGCTATTAATTTACCAGGGTCAGGTTTTACTCCTGACTCAGTTATGAGGTGTCCGAGGTAAACGACTTCCTTGCGCAAGAATTCGCACTTGTCTGGCTGTAGAGTTAAACCAGTAGCGGTTAGTCGCTTCATCAATTTCCAAAATTTAATTTCATGTTCTTGCAAGTTTCGAGCGTAAATAACTATGTCATCTAAATATACGAACATCTCGTTGCCTTGTAGGCCTAGAAGGACTTGGTCCATGAGCCTTTGAAACGTGGCGGGGGCGTTCTTTAGTCCGAAGGGCATACGAGAAAATTCATAATGGCCTCTAGGTGTCGAAAATGCAGTTTTCGTGCTGTGATCTGGATGCATGGGAATTTGGTGGAACCCGAAAGCAAGGTCAAATGTGGAAAAGTATTTAGCTGAGCCAAGCTGGTCAAGGATTTCCGTGATATCGGGCATGGGGTATGCGTCGCCGACTGTGTTTTCGTTAAGTTTTCTGTAGTCGATTGCCATACGCCATCGTTTATTGCCGTCACTATCCGGTTTTTTTGGAACGATCCACAATGGGGAATTATACGGAGATGAGTAATGTTTAATAAGATTTTGTTTGAGTAGTTTATCAACTTGGGATTCGATTTCGTCTTTGCGAATTTTGGGAAAACGGTATTGTTTGGTATGAATAGGCGTATTGTCCATCGTGGGGATAGTGTGATGAGATAAATTGGTGTGGCCTAATTTATCACCTGGGAGATAAAAGAGATGGTTAAATTCTGTTACGAGGTTAAATATACATTGTTTTTCGGTCTCATTTAAATGATCAAGATGTAAGCTGTTCTTTAGGACGTCCAATCTTTCTGACCTACTGTCAGTCAAGAGCACTGTTGCGGCACCGGGACAGGGTGTACTGTCGTCAGGGATAGGAGGATCGGATTGCAGTTGCGCGAGGTCAGTGGACTGGATGGGGCAGGAGGGGGGATTATTAGTCGGTCGCGATGTACGCTTGGCGGCAGAAACAATTAATGAGTTGCTGAGGAGAGGGCCTGGGTGCGGAACGAGGGTTTTGGCGCGGGCATCGCTGTGGTGGTTACTCGATGCAGTGGGCGTAGCGTTGGGCATGACTGTACTCAGTGGCTCGTCGAACTCGTCTAGGGTTACTGTTGGGGGTCTTATCTCTACGGCAGATTCGTTACAATTGAACGCGTACGAGTAAGCGATGCCGTTCTGGTTTTCAACTAACGCTTCACCACATAGAACATTGTTGCCTAAATCAATGCGTTTAAGGTAACCTACTTTAGTGTCTGGGTTCGCAACTATTAGTGGGATGGCTTTCACGGTACGAGCCTGTATTGTAATTACGCGCGTTTTTTCGGGCGCGGACGAGGGTTCATCGAATTTACTAAAATGGATTGGCAATGAGGATCCAAGCATCACCGAGTTTGAGTTAAAAGAAATAGTTGCTTTCTCTTTTCGTAAAAAGGGCTGGCCTAAGATGCCGTCGTGCGGAATCGGAAACGAGTCAGGGACCAAGTGAAAGGTATGGGATTTATTATTAAAACGTATTTCCGTTTTTGCGATAGTTTGCGTCTTTTTGTCTGTTATACCAGTCAGCGTCAAACGTTCGTCGGTTGTTCGTCGTACGAGGGGCCTAACGGAACTTTCTTTGACCAAGTTGACGTCTGCACCGGTGTCAATAATAAATGTAGATATTTTTATTAGCTCGGGGGTGTCGATCGAAATCAGTGGAGGGTCAGCTGAAGCTGTTATGAGAATATGACCTGAAGATCGGAACGCTAGTTGTTTGCATTGCTCGCGGGCGCGTTCTCCCCGCGGGCGATGTTCCCGTTTAAATGTTTATTTGAGCCTGCATTGCCTTGGTTATTACGCGGAAAGGATCTACATCGGTCTACTGTGTGGTCTCTGCGGTTACAATTGTCGCAGTGCAGTTCTTGGTTTACGTTGCATTCATTGTGGAAGTGGCCCATTTTGCGACATTTGGTACAATATCTTTTACTTTGCAAACGGTGACATTCCGTGATGGAGTGACCCTGGTGGTTACAAAATTAACAAGTGCTGGGCAGAGCATTAACGTGGTCAGCAGAACTGTTGTTCGGATGGAGCGCTTGGGCGTAGGTTCCGGGTTCGGTACGAGGCGCTGGTTGATAAACGTAACCACGTGTGGGCAATGACATCAGGGGAGGGATAGAGGAGGCCGCGGTGGGCACCTGAGACGGAGGAGCAGTATGGGGGGGGTAACGGCAGACACATGGGTGTAAAGGGGGTAAAATAATGTGCAGAGAATTGCATCTGACGGTTAATTAGCTTGGCTTCTTCACCTTCGGCGATGCTGACGGCAGTTTCGAAGGTTGGTAATGGTCTGATAGTAGCGATTCTCCACTCCAATTCTGGCCGAAGCCCTCTAATAAACGATCTTGAGGTATCCTTCTTCAGATCGTTCAGTAGAAGCGTTGCTAAGTCTAGTGGGTGTTTGGCTATGATCACTGTGCTTATTTCTTTTGATATTGCTCTTATTCTGCACGAGTAATCTATGATGCGCTCATATGGTTGTTGTGTAATTCTATCTAATTGAGCGGATAACTGGCGTATGGGGATATCCGGGCGGTATGCTCGGCTAAGGGCAGTTATGAGGTCCTCGACGTCATTACAGTTAATGCCTATTAAATATTGAGATGCGGGGCCTGTAACCTTTGATTGCGCAAATTTGGCGAAAGTCATTTTATCCGAAGCTTTTATAAGAGTCTCTACGTGACGTAATTGTTCTACAAATGAGTCAAAGGGCATGTTGTGGCCGTCGAAGGGGGGGGGGGGGGGGGATTGTTGGCAAGACATCTTTTACTGACCAAAAATTTGAACCGGTTTCGTTAGTTGGTGCCATGTTGATTTAAGCAGGGTATTGCAAGTATAGGAATAAAAATATCAACTCAATACTAAGACTCAGAATAGACTAACAGGGCAAAGGTTAACGCAAAAACAGAGTACAGCATGATTGTAGGCAGCTGGACGCAGGTGAAACTTGAAGAGGCGATACACGTCATGCGTCGGCACGAGGAGGGTATAGATGGGGTACTCCGTGGCGTGTTGATAAATAAGTGTGGTAATCCAGGTCTTAGGGCGATGTCACTTTCGGGTCTAGGTTCTCGTCTTAACAGGGTTGCAGGAGTCCGAATGAGCGGGAAGGGTCCATTCAATATTTGTCGGTTCGAAGGGTGATGTGTTCAGATGCGGTGTGCGGCTCAACTTGGCTATCGCACTGAATTTCCACTCGCTACACAGTTATTCGACGTCGTACGTATCGATGAATTTCAATAGTACCAAAATGTGACGGAGTTATTGAAATTGGGGACTGTTTGCAGAGCCTGTGTCCGTGGTGAGTTGGATAGGTTCTGCATGCCTGTCACAGTACCTCGTGGGCCGGAGTTCGTTCGTAACACGGCTATCACTGATTGATACGGCGTTAGAAATTTTGATCACTGAACACTTTCGTAGAAAACATGCAGCACTGCACTGACGGGTAGGTCGACGGGCAAAACCGCTGCCACCAAAATGTTACGGGGTAGATTGCGTAGGCTCCGATGAGCGGTAATCGGAGCTTACTCGACGCCCAGCCAAGGTGTTATTTGGCTATTGTAGGGTCCGTTCACGTCGACTATGCACTCGCGTGCTACTACTCCCAATGCAGGAAAGGGAATGGAATAGAAAGGGATCGGTATTAAGGGAAGGTAAACGAGTATATGATTGTTTATTAGTGGTCAATGCAACGGAGTCGGTCAAGGGAAAAAGGGTATGGTCTTGGTTTAGAGGGATAGGTGTCTTGCTCGAGTGCTGGGATGGATCTGCCTGCTTTTGCCGGATGTAGCAGGCAAGCTAGCCGCGAGTTACAGGAGAACCTGCTGACTCGCGAACGATAAGGGTAGACTACAGAGCGTAAGGTAGCTAAGAGCGTGGGAAAGGAATATGAAGTCTGGAGGACGTAACACAACGAAAAAAACTTTTCCGAAAACGAAAAAAAGTTTTCAGAAGATGAAAAAAAGTTTTCAGAAAACCAAAAAAAGTTTTCCGAAAACATTTTTCCCATCTAATTAACACGTTAAAAAAGTTTCCAGAAAGCAAAAAAGCTTTCAGAAAATAAAAAAAAAGTTCCCAGAAAATGGAGAAAAATTTCAGAAAATGAAAAAAAGTTCACCAAAAAATAAAAAATGGTTGCCTGTAAAGTCGGTTTTACGGGCGAAGATTTTACGTGACAACGTCTTTTTCTCGGTAGAATATTTATTGATATGAATTTAATTAAATTGCACAATAGGAACAAGGAATTGAATGAAAATAAGAATTGCACAAATTTTAACTATAGAAATATATTTTGTTTACTAAAACATTGTACATGTAAACTTAAACTTAACTAATTCCTATTTGAGTGATTTTGTTGAGGATAGGACGATGATAGGAGAAATATGAAATGAAAGGAAGTGTTTCTGCTGTAATGTGTCTTGCGAAAGTCAAGTCGATAGTTGTTCCTTTTAACGTAGTTGACTTAGAAACGTTTGATACGCAATCAAGATTATACGTATTTTTCTTGAAATTAAGAAACGAGTTGTCAGGCTTTACGTTTTTGTTAAAATCACCACACAGAAGAATCGGTATACTAGAATCAAC